>NC_141059.1:27936569-28071569 GCF_041138505.1 Cibotium barometz | reverse complement strand
ACAGGAACGGCTTTACAACAGACGTGTAGCGCGACCTCGAGCCCCCCCACCCCCCCCTCTTCTGCACCCCAGCCCCCCTCGGTGTTTCGCGCCTCCCGCCCCTTCTTCCCGCTGCCCTTGCCCCCCTTTTTTTCTCTCCGCCCTTCTGCCCAGCCTTCGCGCACCCCCTGGCTCCCCCTCTTCTCCCGTCTGCGCCCATCTCTCTTCGTGAGCCCCTCTCCCTCTGCCCGTCCCCCTCCCGCCTGATCCTCTCCCCCCCTCTCCTCGCTCTGCCCCCCTTCGCCGCCTCTCTTCTCGTCCGCCTTCTTCTCCCCCTGCCCCCTCCCCTTTGTGCTATTTCCCCCCTTCACGCCGCATGTGCCCTCCGTCCCCCCCCCTCCCCCTATCCGCCTGAGCCCCCGCGCCTCCCGCCCCTTCTTCCCACTGCCCTCGCCCCCCTTTTTTCCCTCCGCCCTTCCGCCCAGCCTTCGCGCACCCCCTGGCTCCCCCTCTTCTCCCCTGTCAGTGCCCATCTCTCTTCGCAAGCCCCTCTCCCCTCCGCCCGTCCCCCTCCCGCCTGATCCTCCCCCCCCTCTCCTCGCTCTGCCCCTCTTCGCCGCCTCTCTTCTCCTCCGCCGCCTTCTCCCCCCGCCCCCTCCCCTTTGCCGCATGTGCCCTCCGTCCCCCCCCCCTCCCTCCCCCTATCCGCCTGAGCCCCCCCGCCCCCCTGCCTCTGCCCCTTTCTTCTTTTTCTCCTCAGCCCCCCCCCCTCCCCCTTTGCCATTCTGTTGTTCTACCCTGCCGTCCGCTTTTCCTTCCCCTTGTAGCCTCTCCTCCATCCCCCATCCCCTCCTTTGCCTGTAGGAAGTTTTCTCAGCTCTGGGGTTTTTTAATTTCGGCAAGTCTCGGCTTCATTCTGGTCTTCGCCCTCAGGAGGACTCCATGGCAGCTGCTCCGTCATCCCCAACCGAGGCCGCCGTTACTTGCTTATCTTTTTTGGAAGCGGATCTCCAGCTTCTCGCTATGACAGCTGCAAAATTTGGAGGCATCCACTCTAGTATGCAAGATTGTTGGTAGTGTTGGGGTAAAGGCATAATGCCCACCGTTATAGTGTGTACAAGCCCATAAGTTATAGTACATAGTACACTTAGTACTTTTAATGTACTAAGTGCACTATGTGTACTAGTGCAATATACATGTGTGATAGGGGAGTCACACACTAATGCTAATCATGAGTTGACTTATCCCCACAACTCTCTCTCTCTCTCTCCCTTGTTCTTCTCTGTGTATGTCTCCCACATGAACATTAACCTAACCCTAATTCTTCCATCTCTCCCACACAACTGGTATCAGAGCCAAGAAGAAGGCCAGGGGTGATCAAACCTGCTGACCTGTAAGCCCTACCCACAACAAACACCAGCAGGTGACAGGCTGAGGAAACCAGCCGCCGCTGGAAGAGAAAGCGAGAAGGCGCCAGCCAATAGAACCGGGAGTTGTCAGCGTATGCGCAGAAGCGCTGAATCCAATAAGCTGGGCAGCAATTCGTGAGCTGTGCGAACTCAGGCGATAGCACTACAGGCAGTCGCAGCAGCCAGGCGGAACAGGCGAAGGCGTTGGTGAACCCGACGTGAAGATTACACGCCTCGTGGCTTTACGCCTGCAGCAGCCAGGCGGAACAGGCGAAGGCGTTGGTGAACCCGATGTGAAGATTACACGCCTCGTGGCTTTACGCCCTTCAAGATTACACGCCTCGTGGCTTTACGCCTAGCGCTTGCCCTTCTACGTGTCCGAGCTACGTGGTTCTGGTCAACATAACGCTCAGGTCCACGTCACCTGCTGAGGAGAGCTACGCAGCCCAGCCCGTACAGTACGTGCAGGTGATCTAAATCTGCAGTGCAGCCAGCTCCCAGCCTGCACACCTGAATCCGTACCTGCACAACAGCTCCTTCAATTGCTCATTTCTGCAAAAGCAGCACCTAATTCATCAACCCGCCTGCAAATCAGAGAAAAAATCAAAAAATTACAAGGTATTCTGCTTCAATTTTTTTTTTGGGATTTGCAATTGAGCAAGTACAGTAATCAATTGAGGCAGGTACAGGTGCCCAATTGCTCAATTTTTGAGCAAAATTGGCAAAATTGGGTGACATTGGTCACAATCAGGATCAATTTGCAGGAAATTGGTCACAATCAGGATCAATTTGCAGGAAATTGGATGTCGAAATTTGGGGCTTTTGATGTAATTGTGCAATTAAGCACTCATACATGCTGTATGATGTGAAAAATCGCACATTTGGGTAAAATTGCAGCAAATTGCAGTGCAAATCAAGGGGCTTTTGTGCCGATTGGGTTGATTTGCATGCAAGCGATCGCATTTGATGCTGTGGATAATGTGTTGATGCCTTACAAGCACTCAATGTGCCTGGTCACAATCAGGATCAATTTGCAGGAAATTGGTCACAATCAGGATCAATTTGCAGGAAATTGGATGTCGAAATTTGGGGCTTTTGATGTAATTGTGCAATTAAGCACTCATACATGCTGTATGATGTGAAAAATCGCACATTTGGGTAAAATTGCAGCAAATTGCAGTGCAAATCAAGGGGCTTTGTGCCGATTGGGTTGATTTGCATGCAGGCGATCGCATTTGATGCTGTGGATAATGTGTTGATGCCTTACAAGCACTCAATGTGCCTGTAAATCAAGGGGCTTTCATTATTTGGATGTATATGTGGCCAGGGGAAGCATCGTGAACACTCTGGATGCCTTCATGTGCGGCAATGTACCATGTATGATCAAAAATTGATCTTAAATCAAGGGGCTTTTCAAGTTCGTATGCTTGTTGAGCTTGGCAAAGCAGCAAGCAAGACATTTATGCCTTGAATCCTTAAAAATCAGCTTGCAGTCAAGAGGCTTTTGCCCAATTTCTGTCGGAACTGTTGTATGCAGTGTTCGGGACTGTAAAAGTCTGATTTTCACTCATTTGGACAGCCAGGAGAGCATTTATTGCTATTGTACCTGCTGGTACAGATTTGGCACAGCTTTGTGCCATGTTTTGGCATGGCTGTACACTGATTTGAGTGAGGAAAAGGTTCAATTTCAGCTGCTGTACTTGCCGGTACAGGTTTGGTACATCATTGGTGAGCACTTGGTACTGTTGTACAGTACTTTGGAAGGGCAACAGAGCACATTTAAGGTGCTGTCCAAAATCTGCAGCAACCAGATTTTGGTGATTTCATCACAAACAGTGGGAGAAAAGTTGCATTCTTGCTTCCGCAGTGGGAGATAAAGCTTGGGAGAAAAACTGTGAGCACTTTGTGTGCTTTTGGTGCAGTGTTTGCACATTTTTGCAGGGAGTCAGGCATTGACAGGTTGCATTTTGCTATGGCAACCACAGGTGAGAGCTCTTCATTGCTTCACATCAAGAAGCTTGAAGGCTCGCATAATTATGATATTTGGCAAACCCAGTGCTACAATGTGTTGCTCCAGAAAAAGTAGCACAAGCCTATCAAAGAAAGGGGTGTGATGCCCGCTTCTCTTACTGCTGAAGAGTGGGAAGATATGGATGAGCTGGCAAGATCTACTATCATGTTGTCTGTGTCAGACTCATTACTTTTCAGCATTCGTGAAGAGAAGACAGCTTGGGGAATGTGGCAGAGATTGCAGGACTTGTATGCCCAACAAAGTGCCTCAAGCAAAGTGTATTGGTTGAAGAAACTCATAGGTCTTCAGATGAAGGAAGGGGTGTCTATGACAGCCCATCTAAATGAGTTTAATGGTATTGTCAGCCAGGTCATTAATCAAAAGTTGGCAATGGACGATGAGTTCAAAGCCACTTTTCTGTTATGCACTTTGCCAGAGAGTTGGGACACATTCAGGACAGCCACTAGCAATTCGCATGCTATGCTGTCATATGCAGATGTTGAGGGTGCTCTTCTTCAAGAAGAGATGAACAGGAAAAACAACTCTGTTGGAAAGTCCAATGCAATGAATGCACGTGGGAGATCCCAGCAAAGGGGGAAAAGCCAAGAAAGGGGAAGGAGCAAGTCTCGCTCCAAAAAGGATTTGGAATGCCATTATTGTGGCAAGAAGGAACACATTAAAAAGCAATGCTACAAATGGAAAAATGATCAAAAAGAAAAGGAAAAAGGCAAAGACAAAGAGAAAGATGAAGCCAAAGATGTAAAGCCAAAGGGCAAAAGTGGAGTCAAGATTGAAGAAATCAATGTGTCACATGCAGGTGGCAGTGAGGATGAGGTCCTATTTACGTCTTCACTTGATGCCCATTCACTTCTTACAGGTGGTCATGGTATGCACTCATGGATCATTGATTCAGGTGCCTCCTTTCATGTCACAGGTTGCAGAGACTTGTTTGTCAGGTATACTGCTGGCAATGAAGGAGTGGTTTATTTGGGTGATAACCATGCATGCAAGATTCTTGGCAGAGGTGATGTGAGGCTTGTGTTTTCAGATGGCTCACAGCTTATGCTCCATGATGTCAGACATGTGCCTGAGATCAAGAAGAATCTGCTTTCTACTGGACAGCTTGATGATGCTCATTATGTTACCACATTTGGTCGTGGGAAAGTGGAAAATTAGTAAGGGCTCACTGGTTGTTGCCAGAGGCTCTAAGGTGGACACTCTTTATTTTATGCATGCAGGTGTTTGTCACCATGCTAATGTAAATGCAACCGAGCTGCCGGAAATCTCTATGTGGCATAGCCGGTTGGGACACATGAGTGTCAAGGGAATGGAGCAATTGTCTCGTTTGGGTTACTTGCCTTCTCTAAAGTTTTCAAGTTTTCAGTTTTGTGAGCATTGTACATATGGTAGGCAACTACAGTGCCCCCACAAGAAAGCTCTTGGACAGAAAGATGCTCAGTTAGAGCTTGTGCATACAGATGTATGTGAGATGCCTCAGCTTTCTTTGGGAGGGGCAAAATACTTTGTGTCTTTTATAGATGATGCCACACGCAAGGTGTGGGTTTATCCTCTTCGTTTGAAGAGTGATACATTCTCAGTGTTTGAGAAGTTTGTTGCTCTTGTTGAGAATCAAACTGGCAAAACACTAAAAGCTTTGCGTTCCGACAATGGTGGAGAGTATATGTCCAAACAGTTCAGGACTTTTGTGATGCTAAAGGCATCAAGAGGGAGCTCTCTACTCCTTATGATCCTCCACAAAACGGGACAGCAGAGAGGATGAACAGGACCATACAGGAGAAGGTCCGTTCTATGTTGTCACATGCTGCATTACCTCATGGTTTTTGGGCTGAAGCTGTTATGACAGCCGTTCACCTTATAAACAGGTCACCTAACACGAGGCTTGGTGGGAAAGTGCCAGAAGAGGTATGGACTGGGAAGCCTCCGTCATACAAGCACTTGAGAGTGTTTGGTTGCGTTGCGTATGTGCACATACGCAGGGAAATGCGCACCAAACTTGATCCTAAGTCTCACAAATGCATATTCCTAGGATATGGTGACAGAGGTGAAATGGGGTATAGACTTTGGGATCCCATGAATAGAAAGATCATACGCAGCAATGATGTCATTTTTTGATGAAACATGCATGTATAAGGAGCCTGCAAGGCAACAGGAGCCTAGCAGAGTCATCTTTGATGATGATGGACATCATGGACAACAACCAAGGGCTGTAAATCAGCCATTACAGCAGGAAAACCAGCCCTTAAATGGTGCTGAAAATGGTCCAAATGGACAGCCAGAGATGGCAGAAGATATCCCTATATGGATATACCACAGTTGGAGGAGATACCGGGCATGATTTTTCAGCCTTATGGCATGGAACAGGAGCCACCAATGGGTGATATGCAGGCTGGACAGCAACCTGCAAATGATGGTCATTGGGTACGGAGGTCCACTAGACCCTCCAGAGCCCCTGACAGGTTTGTTCCAGGGGTTGACTACTTGATGCTCAACACTGACTGTGGGGAGCCCTCATGTTATAAGGAGGCCTTACAGAGGGCAGACAAGGCTCTATGGGAGCGTGCCATGAAGTCAGAGATGGATTCTCTGCATAAAAATGGAACTTGGAAGTTGGTGCATTTGCCTGCAGGCAAGAAGGTTTTGCCATGCAAGTGGGTATACAGGCTCAAAGTTGCACCAGATGCAAAGCCAAGATACAAAGCCAGGTTAGTGGCTAAGGGCTTCAAGCAGGAATATGGTGTGGACTTTGATGAGATCTTCTCTCCAGTGGTCAAAATGACCACACTTAGAGCTGTGTTAGCTTTGGTTGCTCATGATGATCTGGACTTGATTCAGATGGATGTGAAGACTGCTTTTCTTCACGGTGATCTCCATGAGGAGATATATATGCAGCAGCCAGAGGGTTATGCAGTGAGTGGAAAGGAGAAGCTTGTATGCAAGCTGAAAAAGAGTCTTTATGGGCTCAAACAGGCACCAAGGGAATGGTATCATAAATTTGATACATTCATGAAATCACAGAAATTCAGGAGAAGTGACATAGATCACTACTTGTACACCAAGAAAGCTTTGGATGGCAGTCTATTGATCCTCATCTTGTATGTTGATGATATGTTGATTGCCGGGAAATCTCGTAAGGAGATGGATGCCTTGAAGAAGAGGCTGCATGAAACCTTTGATATGAAGGATTTGGGTGATGCAAATCACATCTTGGGTATGCGGATACTTCGGGACAGAAATCAGCATGTGTTGTATTTGTCTCAGAAGGAATACATTGGCAAAGTCTTGCAGAGGTTCAATATGGACGGGGGGAAGAAGACTAGTACTCCTTTGCCTCCATATGTGAAACTCAGTGCTATGGACAGCCCTCAGTCAGATAGAGACAGGGCTGATATGGCCAAGATTCCGTATGCTTCAGCATGTGGCAGTCTCATGTATGCCATGGTTGCTACTAGGCCGGACATTGCATTTGCAGTGGGAGTGGTTTCTAGATACATGGCCAACCCTGGCAAGAAGCATTGGGAAGCAGTGAAAGGTGTCATGAGATACCTGAAGGGCACACAGGATATGTGCATATGTTTTGGCAAACAGGATGCATTAGTGCATGGTTACACAGATTCGGATTATGCCGGTCATCCAGATAACCGGAAGTCTACTACCGGTTATGTGTTTACATTCCCAGGAGGTGCTGTGTCATGGATATCCAGGATGCAGAAGTGCACAGCCTTATCTACTACAGAGGCCGAGTATATTGCAGCCACAGAGGCTTGCAAGGAGGCACTATGGCTATCTCGGTTAGTGGTTGATTTGGGTTATACAGGGGATATTCCATTGTTGCATTGTGACAGTCAGAGTGCCATTCAGTTGGCAAAGAACCCTGTTTTTCATGCAAAGACGAAGCATGTAGATGTGAAGTATCACTTCATCAGAGAGGTGATAGAGAACAAGCAAATTCAGCTTGTAAGATTCACACGGATGACAACCCGGCTGATCTGTTGACAAAGAGTTTCCTCCGGAGCGGTTTGCTCATTGCAGACACTTGATGGGCATTGGATGAGGCCAATTTCAGCCTTGATATGGCCTTGTATATTATCATGTACATGCTGATTTTTCTTTTCCTTCCTTTAAGGGCACTTTTACCTTTAAGTGGGAGGTTGTTGGGGTAAAGGCATAATGCCCACCCTTATAGTGTGTACAAGCCCATAAGTTATAGTACATAGTACACTTAGTACTTTTAATGTACTAAGAGCACTATGTGTACTAGTGCAATATACATGTGTCATAGGGGAGTCACACACTAATGCTAATCATGAGTTGACTTATCCCCACAACTCTCTCTCTCTCTCCCTTGTTCTTCTCTGTGTATGTCTCCCACATGAACATTAACCTAACCCTAATTCTTCCATCTCTCCCACACAGGTAGCCGCATAGCACCCGGACAGCTCAGGCATCTTTTGCAAGCCAGTCTCATTGGTGGGCCTGCAAAGATTACAGACATTCATCCTTAGGGACGTGGCTACTATCAGGTTGAATTTCACTTGCCAATAGTGTCAGACCGAGTCATGCAAGTGAGCCCCGTTGCATTGCGTACGGCCCATGCTTGCCGTCGGCGTCAGTCTAGGAGACCACCTCCCGTGGTGTCCCCCCCTCCCAACCCCCCTATCCCATTCAGATCAGGTCCCTTCCGTGGACGACATAGCTGCTGGAGAGTGGTGTCAGTTGGCCTGCGCCCCATGGCCTGCGCCCCAACCACCAGGGCTGAGCACCGTCGACGTGTGCGCCAGGCTGGCAGAGCACAGAAGGACTCGGTTCTGTTAGAGAGAACTGTTATGAGCATTTATCACAGCACCCTTCAATTGGCGATGTGCCCCCTCCAATCATTGAGCGGGCCCTCTAGCCCCTCCGATTTGGCGTCCAATTCCCCGTCGAGAGCCCTCCCCTCACTCTCAGCCCCTAGTGAGGCCAATAGATCCCACTGAGCCCCAAGGGAGCCTCTCCTAGCAGCCTTCCTCTCTGATGGATCTCTCCCAACAGCACCCCTCTCCGCCCCCTCCTCCTTTATCCTCACCCCCATCTTTACCTGCAGCAGTTTCTGCAACCCCATTCTCTGCACCGGAGCCCG
Organism: Cibotium barometz; assembly: GCF_041138505.1. Lineage (NCBI taxonomy): Eukaryota > Viridiplantae > Streptophyta > Polypodiopsida > Cyatheales > Cibotiaceae > Cibotium > Cibotium barometz. The sequence continues at coordinate 28,063,033 of NC_141059.1, read as the reverse complement.
CCCTCCCCCTCCCTCTGCCTCTCCAGAGCACTCCCATCGCCCCCAAGCAGCCCCCAACCCGGACCAGAGGCAGCCGGTAAGTTCCATTCGTCGCCGATTGATTCAGCGTTTCTTTGAGCCCATTGAGATTACCATTGCTACCTCCTCGGTGAACGCTCTCCCACCAAAGCGCCCCCCCCCCCCCCCCCCCCCCCCCCCCCCCCCCCAGTATCTTAGCCGGTGGATTATAGTTTCTTCCGTTGTCTTCTGGCGGAAGGGACATATATGTTTGAGGAGATAGTAGCACCTCTTTGGATATGTGTGGTTTTCCACCACTCGAGACCCTCTACGCCAGAGAATGGCGTGAAGATCTTCTCTTTCCCTTTGAGTGTAGCCCTAGGGACGGAGTGGGACTCAGAGTCAATGACTGCCACCATCCAGGGTCAGGCAGTTGAGCTATCTCATCATCTTCACAACCTCCGCACCACCGATGTACTCACCCATCTATGGCCATTGGCTAGGATGGAGCTTGGAGGCTCAGCCCACAGAGACTAGGACAGGGAGATGGTGGCCTCCAGCCTGGAGGTGCTCTTTGTGTTCATGCATACTTCTGTCGTAGTACCTCTCCCCCCCTCTTACAGGTACCTCCATTGTGATCGACGGATCCAGAGTACACATACTCTCGCAGAGTGGTGCCACATGGAGGACAGGATCCATGCCCACTTGGCGTGCCTTCACCTCAAGACGGATTGTGACTATTCCCCGTCTAAACCCTCACCCAAGACTCTTCAAGTGGAGGGCAGTTCTGCCTCACAGAGAGATTGATATGCAGATAGTCTCGTGGAACATACAAGGATTAGGGGGGGCCAGTGCTTTCACAAACGAGGCGTCCTCAAAGGAGAGCTTCAGAGAGCCCTAGTGGAGGGACCTATTGACATTCTTTTCCTTTAGGAGCATCATCTCTCAGAGGGGTGTACCCGCCGATGCGGGAAGATTTTACTAGACAAGAGTCATACTTTCTGGTCTCCATCCTTCGGCTCTCTAGGGACATAGGGAGGAGTTTGCATCTCTGTCAGTGCATAGCTTCTGCCGACCATGACAGGCTTAGGAGTCATTGTCCCGGGGCGAGCACATTGGGTCACGAGAGGATAGTGTTGGCTTCCTCAATGTTTATGCCCCGAACGCCGGGGCAGGTAGAGCCCATAGTTCGGCAGGCCTTCACCAGGCTGACTTTTGGTGCATGGGTGGTGACTTCAACATGATAGAGGCAGCAAAGGTTAGACTTGGAGGAGGTACAACTACAATCTCGGGAGCAGAATACTCTGCCTAGGAGGAACAGATATTGGTACTTAGGGGACAGGACCCTTGTCATCTGCTAGAGTTTGGGTGCAGCCCTAGGAGCCTTAGCTTCTTGAGATCGGATAGGAGCAGCACCGGCCCCAACCTGTCGAGACTTGATAGGTTTTAATGAGTGGGCTTGCAGTCATGGGGTCATGATTGGTATCTTGGCAGGCACTTCTTTTTCAAATCAGCCTTGGTTATTCTGTCCCTAGAGGACCTTGGAGGCACGACAGACATGTGAGCTCTAGGATTCTGGACAGCCTCGTTTAGGACTCCGAGATCTGCAACAACAGGATAGAGTAGATTTGGGTGGGACTGGACTTTACCTTAGGCTCTGCTACGTGCCAACTAAATGTCCGCCTAGGGGAGATTAGCTATTTCTTGCAGGAGGCAGCCCAGAGCAGATTGGAAGGCTTTCGGGAGCAAGAGCGAAGTCTGACGAGGGGCCTGGCCTGGCCTGGGTGGTGACTTCAACATGATAGAGGCAGCAGAGGATAGACTTGGAGGAGGTACAACTACAATCTCGGGAGCAGAATACTCTGCCTAGGAGGAACAGATATTGGTACTTAGGGGACAGGACCCTTGGCATCTGCTAGAGTTTGGGTGCAGCCCTAGGAGCCTCAGCTTCTTGAGATCGGATAGGAGTAGCACCGGCCCCAACCTCTCGATACTTGACAAGTTTTATGTTGATGAGTGGGCTTGCAGTCGTGGGGTCATGATTGGTATCTTGGCAGGCACTTCTTTTTCAAATCACGCCTTGGTTATTCTGTCCCTGGAGGACCTTGGAGGCACGACAGACATGTGAGCTCTAGGATTCTGGACAGCCTGGTTTAGGACTCCAAGATCTGCAGCAGGATAGAGTAGATTTGGGCGGGACTGGACTTAAACCTTAGGCTTTGCTATGTGCCCATTGGATGTTCGCCTAGGGGAGATTAGCTGTTTCTTGCAGGAGGCAGCCCAGAGCAGATTGGAAGGATTTCGGGAGCAAGAGCGGAGTCTGCGGAGGGGGCTGGCCTCTTTACAACGGCTTCAGGAGTGTTCCTCAGATAGCCCATGGATTGAGAGTCAGCCTGTTGCCGCCCGCACAGAGATTAGATCCATTGAGGAGAGGAGGGTGGAGTAAGATACCATGCCAAAGCTTCATTCTGGACCTAGGTTGGGGACAAAGTAACAAGAGATTTCTTCGAGATAGCCAGCCCCCATAGGAGGAGAGATGGTATTCGCAGACTGCATGGCCAGGATGGAGCTTTTGTTTCTCTCCTTTTCCCCCCCCCCTGCCCGCCCGCCCGATGTGAGAGCCATCGCCACTGATTTCTTCTCCTCTTCTCACACGTGCCCCATTATCCCACAAGTGATGGATGCGCACGAGAGAGTTTGACCACACACGAGAGAGGTGGTTTCCCCCTCTCTTTGGTCCTTTTTACTGACTCCATTCACAGCGGAGGAGTTGGCAAAGGTGGTGACGGCACTACCCACGGGCAAATGCTCGGGGGCAGACGGGCTTCCAGTCTCTTTCTTTCTTTATCACTGGGACCTCATGGAAGGTGGCCTTCGAGCTGCCTTCAACGAGATTATGATCACAGGTGCCATGCCAGAGAGGCTCTCAGAGGGTTTGATCCACTTCATTCCTAAAGAGGGTGGTGATAGATTGGAGATCCGACAGTGGAGACCTAGCACTCTTCTTGGGACGGCCTATAAGATCTTGGCCAAAGCCATCAACGGGGACTTCAACCCTTTCTCCCAGACTTGATTCATGACACCCAGGCCGGCTTTGTTCAGGATCGGAGCATTCTGGACAACATTGGGAGGCGACAGCTTCGGCTAGGATGCAGCAGCAGGATCTCATTATGCTACTCCTAGACTTTGAGAAAGCTTATGATAGGGTGGATTGCAGCTTTCTAGAGGGCACGATGAGCCGGATGGGATTCCCCATGGAGTGGATTCGTGGAGTCTCGAGACTTTACTCAAACTCACACAACCAGGTTCTCATTTAGGGAGCCCATGGCGACAAGTTCCCCCTTTCCCGCTCGGTTCGGTAGGGCTGTCCTTTGGCAACTTACCTCTTCCTATTCGTCGTCAAGGCCATGAGTAGTTTTCTCTCAGCCCAGGAGACCGGGCTTCAGGGATTGCGTCTTCCCCTCCACACGCAAGAGGAGCTGCTTGACTTAGAGTTTGCAAAACGACATAGTAACTTTCCTTTCAAGAGATGTGGGGAATCTCCAGAGATTTGCGGAGGCGATCAAGATTTTTTGCCGCACATTAGGAGCACAGATCAACTGGCACAAGTCGTGTGATTTTTGGGTAGGCTCAGCACCCGCCCCGACTTGGTACCTAGTTAAGGCTTTCCAGTGGATCCCGAGGGGCACTCTTGTTCATTATCTTGGTTGCCAGGTGGGCATTGATATCTCTCTCGAGCAACACCTCGCCTCGCTTCTTCTGAGTATTTGGAAGAGGCTTTTATACTGGAGTTCTGCGAGGCTCTCCCTAACATGCAGAGTGGTGGTGGCGAACTAGGTACTCCTTGCCACCATGTGGTACATCACTTCGTGTTGGGCCCTCTCGACATGTATTGGCTAGGTACAGCGATTCATCCGAAACTTTTATGGGCCGGCAGGGTGACAGAGGCCAGCCAGGGCCAAGGTGGCATGGAGAGTGATCATTCAGCCATCGTAGAAAGAAAGAAAGAAAGAAAGATATATTAAGCGTCTACTAAAGACCCAATGGGCCTATGAGACCAAAGTGGTACAATTATGTCCATGGCATATCTCATCATGGAATGGAAAATAAAACAGAATGAAAACATAAATATAGCTATCTCACTGGGGTGATACAAAACTGTCCATGTAAACTCGTCGTGGAAAACTAAGAACATAAATACATGGGAGCAACATCAGTTCCGAGTAGATGGTATACCACTCTCCAAAATGTCAAGCATGGGATTGACGAGTATGGCCGAGAGGTCTCCCTCAACTATGTCACGTGAAAGGTAGCTCGATGGCGGTGGAGCATGTCCTGGATCTGGAGCTGATGAGGTGATCGTGGCCGACGAGGGGGTCGAGGGCGTCGGGCACGCTGGAGTGCAGAGGCTCGGTCCGAGGTAACTCCTCTCGGGCGAGGTAGGTCCAGAGCAGCTCGTGGAGGGTCCACAAGATCCACTATGTCGGTTTCCTCCACCTCCTGGGTCCGGAAGAAACTGGTGATGGTTGGCTGCCGAGGGAGGGGCGGGGAGGCTGGGGCCTGTGTCTTAAGAAGGTGTCCCTGTGTCTACGGAGCTCAAGCAAGAAGAGGCCCAAGCAACGCTGGTCCTGGAAGTCAATGATCCTGGAGAGCGGACCAACTCCCTCACGAAATAGACAGTGAAACCTCTCGCGGATCTCACAGTATACTGGGCAACGCCATATGTAATGCTCCTCCGTCTCAATCTCTATGTGGCATAGTCGGCAGATCCTCTCCTCTCTGGGTGTCCGTACGAGCTTCCCGACTCTGAAGATGCGCTCAGCTCTACCTGTCTCCACTCTGAGGCGGTGAGAAGAAACCCATATCTGGCCAATCGCAATCCGCATGGCATGGGACATGTGAACACTCAAGTAGCCCGGCTGTTGGATGAATCCATCCTCAGTGAGTGTGAGGAAGTGGTCTCTGTAAAAGTTCATTTTTGTGGGGAGCTCCGAGGATGTGATCCATGTGCAATGTGTGTAGAGTCTAAGAAGATCTAACCGGATAACCTGGTTGGTATCCTCGTGAGACAGCCGGAAAAAAGGGGAGTCCAAACTGTACTGAAGGGGGGGTAGGCGGTCCATGCACAGCCCGTATACTGAGAACCAAGTGGAAACCAATGCATACCATACTCCAGAGTGCCCCTCAAGTGCTAGCTGTTTGGAGGACTCTAGGGCAAGCCTCGGGTACCTATGGGGATCCATGTGACTGATGCGATGAAGGTACGTGACTGTTTGGAAGAGTGCCTCCACTACCATCGGGGGTGCAGCAAACTCTGCCTGGATAATCTGGTGTGGGACTGATGGTTTGCTACGGATCATATGGGAGAACATGACCTGGGGCCTCTCAACTCGCTGCCAATCCTCATCGGATAAATCTGGCCCCCAAAAAGCTGCTCCATACATCAAGGCTGGTGTGATGAGGGTGTCAAAAAGCCAACCCTTCGTCCTGGGCTCCTGGAAATGTGCCTGGAAGCACTGCCGCTCAAGTAAGCTCAAGGCTGCATATCCCCACGTCACTCTGGCATGTGCTGTAGGAAGCATGGTAAAGCGTGGGCCACTGAAAGTGACACCAAGGTAGACATAGGACGAGACAATCTCCATAGGATCCCCTCTATATGTGAAGCTCAATCTGGATGTGACGGGGCGGGAGGTATTGAAGACCATTACCTTGGTTTTACCAAGGTTAATAGAGAGGTCTTGCTGAGTGCAAAACTCATGTAAGGCATCCAACTGTCTCTGAAGCCCTTCGGCTGAGTCTGAGAGGAGGACGATGTCATCTGCATAAAGTAGTATGGGGATCAATATGCCTGCCAGTGTGGGACCAGCCCCGCCTAATCCATCAATGAAGCTCGAGATCTCGTCAATGTAGAGGCCGAAAAGAGTGGGTGATAGAGGGCAGCCTTGTTTCACCCCAATGGTGCTGGAAATCTCTTGTGATGTACCTCCTGGGGCTCTCACTCGTCCGGTGACGGACTCATAGAGGGCGATGATGCTCCAAACCATGTCAGATGGGACTCCAATCTCCTGTAGACAGTGTAAGAGTCGAGCTCGAGGTACAGTATCAAAAGATTTGCGGAAATCCACAAAAAAGCAGCAGTAAATCCTCTGGTGTCGAGCTCTACCCTCCTCGATGATGGCACGGAGGGTGAAGATGTGGTCAAGGGTAGAGTAGCTCCTTTGAAAGCCAGCCTGTCCAGAGGCTCTGCATCCCTGGCTCTCTGCAAATGAGCTGAGCTCCGCCTCTAGCACTGATCCATAGAGCTTGGCCAATGTGTGGCCAATCATGATTGTCCTGTAGTTATTAGGATCAAGTGGATCTCTGGCTTTGAGGATGGGGCTGATGGTGTTGGTGGACCAAGAGGGTGGAAATCCTTCACAAAGGGCTCTATTGAACATGTAGGCTAGTAGGGGCGCTAGGGTATCATGGGCATGCGAGATGTACTTGGCAGTGAGTCCCTCATGATCTTGGGCTCGCCCATTGCGTAGTCTATGAATGGCCTTGAGGACCATGCCCTTTGTGAAGAAGGTGGAGGTGGTGGGGCGGGGGTCTGGTGGTGGGGGTAGGGGTGGCTGATGGGGGATATGATGAGGGAGCGTGCATAGGAGTGCCATGTGTCTAGGTAGGTGATAGGTGTGGGAGGGCGATGTTCTCAGAGTTTCCTCCATGCCTCTTTGCAGTTCGGCCCTAAGAAAAGACGGTATAACTCATCCTTTTTCCAAGCATAGACCTCCCGTTTCTTGCGTCGGGTGAGCCATTGAGAAATCCATTGCGCTTGGCGCTTCATGTCATGCTTAAGACGGGAGCGTGTGGCCCAACATTCGTCATCATACCAACAGTTTTGGGGCATGGAACCGCAAGGTGGCTTGGCGGTGGACTACCGCGTGCATATGAAAGAAGCTGTGGCAAATGTGTGGAGTATGGTGGTGAGTTGTGTTGTGAGGGTGGATAGGGGGATAGTAGGTTCCACATCCTGGAGTTGGCAGTAGATGTGGTTGGAGTAAACAAGGTCAAGCTCGTGATCAAAGTCAAAAGGGGGTGGCGGAATGGAGAAGTCGGGGATAAGGTGTGCCAAAGCCGGAGATCCCATAAGGTAGTCCACAGTGCTAGTACCTCCTGAGCGAGGGAAGGAGGTGAGGGCGCCGGAGGAGGGCCATTGGGACATATAGATAACGAGACCATGTGTAGCTCCCAGCTCTAAGAAATATCTCCCGAACTCACGGTCCTGTGATGATCGGTGCAGCCCTGTGTCAGTGATGTCCAACTCATGTAGTCTGATAGGGTCGTCTAGATCGAGTAGTGGGACCTACTGACTTCCCGTCCTCGCGTTGCTGTGAGAACTCCATGATATCCTCATATAATGGTAAGTACGGTGATTGGCCATGCTGTGCGGCGTAAGGGGAGTGGCGTGGTGCAAAATAACACACAGCAATGTGGATGACTCTATCACTGCTAAGCTGTAGCCGCACCCAAAGATATCGTCCATCCTCATCCTTCCGGGCGATGCTGAGAATCTGTCGAAGATGGGATCTAAAAAGGACAGCTACACCCCCAGAGCCACATACTCCTCCTGATGTGCGGGTCTCGCCTCGAAAAGCTGACTCCCACTCATACCCGGCTATGTATGGTAAGCCCCTCTCAGGGCTCTGATGAGTCACTGTAAAAAAAAATGACATCCCTGCCTGTGAGAATCTCGCTCAAGCCTCCTAGATTCGACCACAGCATGCCATTGCAGTTCCATACTGCTAACCCTAGGTGTTTGGTCTCATAGACCCCGCGTCCCAATTTGGGACAGCGCTCAGTGATAATGACTAGCATCCCTGTAGATAGCCCACTTGCCTACTCTGTGGGGCTCATGAACAGTCACCATCGCCTCATGCTGGTGTGCCACCTGTGCTGGAGTGAGATCATCTCCCATGTACACCTGTGTGCCCTTGAGGGCAGCCCGCCTGTCTAAGAAGGCCTGTCTGCTAGTGGCATCAAGGAATCTAATGATGAGGGGTCGCTCTCGTGTCATATCCTTTCCTGCCCTCCATGTGTCTGCAAACGGGGGGGCGATCCCATCCACTCCTAGCATCTGGCAAAGTGTCATGGCATCCTCCTTTGGGGAAGCCCCCGCCTGTAGCCCCCATACTTGCACATGGAGGGCCCTATCTTTCCTGCGTTTCTCCTCCTCGAGAGTCTCATGTATGATGCTCTGCGGGGGTTTGTGCTTCTCCACCACCTCCACCCAATCTTTCTTCATGGTCTGCAGTTCTCCCCGCAGCTTTCAACTGCTCCAAGTCAGTCCTTAAACCCTCCTGAATATTCAGTTCCCCTTCCTCCACTGTGTGGTCCTTGACCGTAGCCTTTAGGGCTTCCATTTCTGCCCGGAGTTCCCCTATCATTGGGGCGGCTTCTGGCATTCCTGTTTGTTGCAGCTGGGTCTCTTTCAACATCTGAATCCCCTCTTCCTGGTGGTTCACTTGGGCTGTCAGTTCTTCAATCCTGTTGTTCTTTTCTTGTATCTCCTTGCGGAGGCCTTCCAACTGTTTTTCATGTTGGTTCAGGACCCTGTCCAGCACCTTCTTTTGTTCGCCCAGTAATTTCTTGGTGTTGTCCTCCACTGTCTTGATGTATGCCTCCAGCTCCTATAGGTTCATTATGTTATTTCCCCTAGTTGCTGCCTTGGGGGCCTGAGCAAGAGCAGGTGGGAAAAGGGAAGGCAGAACACGCAGTGGAAGTGCGCCTGTGTACAGCATGGAAGCAAGGGCAGGTGGGAAAAGGGAAGGCGGAACACGCAGTGGAAGTGCGCCTGTGTACAGCACGGAAGCAGGGGCACAGGGCGGAACACGCAGTGAGTGGACGTGCGCCTGTGTACAGCGCGAGCAGGTCAGCACAGCAGCGCTGCCAGCACGGGTGCGCAGTGTAAGCAGGGCAGCGGCAAAAAGCGCGAGGGAGCGAGGGAGACCACCAGCGCGCAGCGCGAGCAGCGAAAAAGAGAGAGAGGGCTAGGCCTCATTGACCCTGCTATTCAGAACCGTGCCCTGCTTGGCAAGCTGATGGTTAGAGGATTCCTTCCCGGTGGTGTGCCCTGAAGGATTTCCTATTGGCCTGGATTTCAGCCCACACCCCGAGTCTTGGAGGCCCTTGGCCGCAGAGTACCAGATGGATCTTCATAGAGATGCGGACCCATGGTTTTAGTCCAGCTTTTGAGGACAGATTTGCAGCCAGCTTACTTCGAGCTTGGGATCATCTCACGCCGGCCCTCAGACAGATAGCTCTGGCAGCCTCAGAGAAGCGACTTCGGTGACATCCTTTGGTCGGGAACCCCTGATCCGTTTACTCAGTGGCCACATGTTGGGGGCCCGACTGCATGTATCATGGGGCACCTTGAGCATGGGACCAACCAGGTCTCTTGGAGATTGGATTGAACACAGGCAGTTACCCCGGGAGGTGCAGGAGAGAGGCCTGACAGGGGTCCAGGGTAGAGACAGGCTCAGCATTGACATTGACTCAACTATCCCTCAGGAGTGGCTAACTCCTATCCCAGACCCAGCCCCCCCAGTGTTGCTAGGTGTGTTTACCAGACACGATATTCGTGTGGCGGTCCACAGAGCAGATGAGGATAGTGTTCTGCTCACTTTTTCTATTGGATCCCATGGCAGACTAGAGAGATCCGAGCTTCCCTTAGAGGACTTCAGGGGTTGCACCTTGCAGAGAGTGAGGGTGATTGGCTTTCGGGCACGGGAGTGGCACATAGACCCACCGCCGGCCATTGTGGCCAGGCAACTATGGATATGGGAGTGCCGACCTCTCACATGCCTACAGTGGGACCCAAGAGAGTGGACTTGGCATGACCCCACTGATTGGGAGGAGACTTTGGATGCCCCCTTCTTTGCATATACTACGCAACTAGGCCGCAGGATCCTGATGCCAGAGATTGATGGCACCCCAATAGCAACAGCACATTGGCAGTCACACAGGGTCTCTCACAGCGTTTCCTTTCAGATTTTTGGAAGTGTCTATGGGACAATTTCTAGCCTAGAAAGATCACCCTCTTTCTTTGGCTGATCACAGGAGCTTAGCGGTAGGCACTTGGCTCGCAGTTGGAGGTAGGCCAGCAGCTTGCCCACCGTGTGGCCACCCTCAGGAGTCTCAGCGACATTGTCTTTGAGGTAGGCTCAGTAGATATGGCAGCGGATTCTCCGCATCTTCACTACGGACAGGGCCTCAATCCGGATCATTACGTGGGGGCTGGCCGCTCTGTGAGGAGAAGGCTATCTCATACAGTGGCTGTTTTTTCATTAACCAATAGAAGGATCTTTTTCCCAGAAAAAAACAAATCGTGCCATTTGGTGAGTCTATCTACCACCACCCAGATAGCATCATGCCCTCAGCTAGTCCGTGGCAAACCTACAATGAAGTCCATGGAAACACTCTTCCATTTACCTCAGGGGATCTCTAGAGGATGTAACATGCCTCCAACCCAAAGGCATTGAATCTTATTCACTTGACATTGACGGCACTTTACCACAGAGTCTTGAACATATGTCTTCATCTTAAGCCATTAAAACATCTGTTTTACCAAATCATATGTTGGTGCACGATTGGACTATGGCAGGAGGCAAGTATAGGAAACATGAATGCTTAAACAACGATTAAACTTCCACTAAACGGGGATGCACGAGAGACTATATCTTTGCAAGTATATTTTTACATTATAATGATGGTCCTTTAAATAGGAGAGACCTGTCAGAATGAGCAGCAAAAATGAGACAAAATCAGAGCAGAACAGAAACACAGAAATGCTGTAGAGAAGTGCTGTATAAACTCTACTATATACACATGATCCGGTACAACACAAGTGGGGGGGGAGGGGGGAAAGCATGATATATATACCACCTGGGGCTACTGGGCGGCCAGTGTAAAACAAGCCGACAGCCCCAACAATGCCCACGACAGGGACAATATCCAGTCAGCCAGCGACTAGATGAGTCGGCCATCATAAAAACCAGTTGGCCACCTCCCACAGTCCCCCCACGACTAGCACAACTGGGGAAAATATGGACAGTGTGAAAAAATGGAGAAACTCATACACGGGCAGGCACACCCACAACACTAGCCCTCACTCCCTAGAGTGTAATATGGTACAGACATGAGATGACTACTAACACCCCCTCTCAGCTCCTAGATGCGGAACCAACCCCAGTAAGCTGGAGTGCTGACAGAGCATCTGCTGAAGTAGAGGCTTCGTAAAGAGGTCTGCTGCATTGTCCTCCATCGAACAAAAGACTGCAAGAATCTTTATGTGCTTGGTCCGGGCATGGAAGACCGGGTTCCAAGCAATAGCTATATAGCCTTGGTTGTCATACTGGATAACCGTGGGTTCTATAAGCCCAACGGGACGTGCAATGACAGACTCAACCATGTGTCCAAGAGAGAAAGATATAGAGAGAGAGGGGAGAGAGAAGGGAATAGGGATCTTGCACAATACACCACACTGAGCGGGGAACAGGCCCCGCCTCCTTTCAGGAATTTATTCAAGAAACAATCCACGGGCATGCTTGCCAAGATCAATACAATCAATGAATACAAAACAAAGAGATATGCCGATGTAGGATATCCAAGTCGATGTCGATGTCGAGGCACAAGATCTTTGATGCCGAGCACACCACGGGGATGACCCACAAGTATCTCTCACCACGCTAGTACCAGATCCAATATCCAATGAATCCAAGTCGATGTCGATGTCAATGAATACAAAACAAACAGATATGCCGATGTAGGATATCTAAGTCGATGTCGATGTCGAGGCACAAGATCTCTGATGCGGAGCACACCACGGGGATGACCCACAAGTATCTCTCACCGCACTAGATCCAATATCCAAATCCAATGAATCCAAGTCCAAGTTCATATCCAAGTCTAAGCTCATATCCAAGTTCAAGTTCCAGATCCAAATCCAAGTCCAAGTCTAAAGTCCATATCCAAGTCCAAGTCCAAATCCAAGTCCAAGTCCAAGTCCAAGTCCAGGAATCATTCACTCATCCCATGAGTAATCTCCACAACTCCTATAGCCTTGTCAATGAAGAAAACCATGGAAAAGCTCTTTCTCGCAAGAAAACTAATATAAAACCTGTTTAATGATTTTCGGGCGATGAAAATCTTCAAAAAGCAGTTTTTAAAGTTTTTCAGTTTTAGGGTTTCTCAATTTTCAGTCCATACATGTCCATACAGTTCCGTACGGCTGTACAGATCTGTATAATCATACGAACAGATAATGATGTGGCATTGCAGTTGATGGGGTGCTCTGAATCAGCGGGCAACGATTGAAAACTCCATGGTTTGGTTCATGACACGTAGATGATGATGGAGAAGATGATCTCCACGCTTCAACGAAGATGGCAACGCGATGAAGAGGTTCTTCTTCAACTTGATGCTCAAAAGAGAGACTCATGCTTCGTTTATACTTGGGGAAGCCTTGCTTTTGCCAAAAAGTGATGCTTTTGCTTTGCTTTTGGTCTTTTTAATAGTAAAATATTACTCAACTTTAGTCAAAAGTTCTTGTTTTGCTTTACTAGCTTCATGGCCTTGCTCTTTTTGGCCTTGGAGCTTCTTTTTGAAAAGCGTCCTTTAGCTTTTTTGGTCCAAATCAATCTCCTCTTCCCAATGGTGCCCTTGGCTCATGGTCAACCCTGTTTGACTTTTTTCTTTTTCTTGCTTTTTGACCAAGAATGGTGCTTTTTCTTAATCAAACCTTATGGACCTTGTCCCCATTCCATGTCTTGTCTGGTGTCCGCGCATGGGTTTCATCATGTGAAATAGAGCTAGGAGGGCCAAATAGTTACATCCCCTATAACCATATGTTCCCAATATGGTCATATGTTTCAAGGTACTAGCCCCATCTGGTGAGCTTGTGCATTTGGTCTTTTCCCATATCTGTGGTGTCATCTGCTCATCTGGCAACATCTCAATGCCTTATCTTTGACGAATGGTTTTGTTCTTGATATGGTACTTCTTCATGGCCTATCACATGTGTTAGATAAAATAAATGCATACTTACCTCCTGCAAAAACTAGACAATACAGTCATCTCGGCCATCTGGTCGCAATGACCGCCCGATTACGAAATCCAATACAGTCATCTCGGCCATCTGGTCGCAATGACCGCCTGACTACGAAGTGCAATATAGTCATTTGGGCTATCTGGTCGCAATGACCGCCCAACTATGAAGTCTAATATATCTCGCATCGTTGTCGTCCAATGGGTCATCTGGCATCGTTACCTCCCATATACAAATCTCGTTTTGCCATCGTTGTCGTCCAATGGGTCATTTGGCATCATTGCCTCCCATATCCAATCCAATATATATATACAATGAAGAGGGCTAGAGGCACAATCCCTCCCTCTTGAATCTGTCTTAATCGCAAGATAACAATATATCTGAACCAACCGCTTCCTCATAAGCTTAAAGTATATCTGAAGAGTCCTAGAAGTACTCCTCTCGAAACCCTTTCGCATCCGATAGCGAATAATTCTCAAAGTCCCAAAGGAACTTTCTGACCACATCTTTCCTCTTTTTCTCACAGAATGAAACACAATCTGTTCTGGCTCTTCCATCCCTGATGGATCCTTCAATACAAGCTCCTCTGGGTGTAGCCCTGTACATGGTTTCCATAAACTGTCATGGAAGGCATTATATATCCTCCACTGATCTAAAAGGTCCAATCGATGATACACACAGTTGATCTTCTTGGTATCCTGAAGAGGTCCATACGATCATTCCCTGACTTAAGCAATACAAAGATAAAATCCATAGCAACACTCTCCCATAGAACATTCAATGGGTGCAATAATCTTGCTAGCTTTTGTTGGTCAAACTAGTCCATCGGGCAAAACTAAACATTCTTGAACATAAAAGTTAATGTTCTTTCTGCTAGGCCATTGTAGTAGCTTCTCCCAAGCTTGAGTTGTAGACACTTTTGGTCTTCAAGTCCTTTGTTACACATAAACAGGTTTGCATCATAAGAAAAGCCTACTTGATAACATAAAAAAGTCACCAAGTCTCTAATCTGCAATCTGTTCCAAAACATCATTGAAATCCTCTTTGGTAGCAGGATCCTTCATCAAAGTGAAACCTATATGGTAACCCATAGAAACTACATGGCTCAAGGGTCTCCCGAGATAATACATCTCCTCCCTTGTTGTCTTTGACATTCATAGGCCACAACATGGCCTGCTTGGTCCAAGACTGCTCCAATGCAATCTCATCATATTTAACCACAAAAAGGTCTAGAATAACCAACATTGGTCCTTTGCTAGCATAAAGTCTCAATGCTTCAAAAGGATTTTGTTTCAGCTTTGGTCCACAAAGATTCCACGGCTTTATTTGTCGAAACATGCAATGGGCTAAGCACCACTGCAAACCATTTGTCGAACTTCCTGTTATAATGTCAATCTGATGATCTTCTGATCTCTCTCTGGCTTCTTTACCTTCCTTTTCCTTACCTGTCCTGAGGAAATTGCATTTGAGAGAGCAGGCCTAGGAGTAGCTTCCTTGTCTCCTCCATGAGAAATAGAGCAGGTAGCTCTAGATCCTTTTGCAATGATGACTCCTTTGGCCCGAAGATAGGCTTTAGTAGCTTCAACTCCTTCAGCTTCGATGGCTTAATCCTTGATGAAAACTTCAAACATTGGAGCCCTTCTTTGGTCTTTTTCCTTCCTGGTTCTCCAAGCTAGGAATTCTTCATCTTGGAAAAACTGTTTGAATTGACCATTGTTCCTTCAGAGAACTCTCTCGATGAACAATGTCTATTAGAATAAAAAATGTCTCTGTCTTGAGAACTTCTAATAGATTCCTTGGAAACTTGTAACATTTCTTGCATGTCTTGCAAAAAAGTACGCACTCCATCATGCTTAAGTCCTAAAAATCCCACGGTAACAGGTGATCTAGGTTGAAACCATACATAAGCATAAAAGGACTAAAACCTGTACTCGTATGCTTAGTATTGTTATATGCAAATTCTAACATAGAAAGATGATCCTCCCATGAACCTTGTCTTTTGGAGACATGCACGAAGCATGTCCTCCAAAGTCTGATTCACCCTTTCAGTTTGGCCACCAAATCGAGGATGATCTGAGGAACTCAGATTCAAAGTTGTTTCCAACTTCTCAAAAACAAGCCTCCAAAACTCACTTGTAAACTTAGAGTCCCTATCATTGACTGTCCTGCGGTAAACCATACAGTCTAAACAATTGCTCGATAAACTGCCTTGCTAATTGTGTAGCTATAACAGTCTTCCGTGTAGGTAAAAATCTAGCCATCTTTGTCAAGCGATCCACCACAACCCAAATAGAATCGTGGCCTTGACGTGTTCTTGGCAATCCGGTAATAAAATACATTGAAATGCTTTCCCACTTATTACCTGGGATTTGCAAAGGATTTAAACATCCTAGCATGTCTAAAGGGTTCAGCTTTATTTGCTTGACAAATCTGACACTTGAGGACATAATCTTCTACATACCCTTTCATCTTTGGCCAATAGAAAGTGTGTCTTACTAAAGCTAATGTCATGTGTACCCCGGGGTGTCCAGCAGAAAGGGCGTCGTGACACTCCTTAAGAATCTTGGACCTAATATCCGAGACCTACGGTACACAAATTTTGTCATTACGGAACAGTAAACCATTCCGAATCATCCACTGGCCTCTCGTAGCCTGAATGGTAGACTACCTAGTCACTGAGTCTTGGTCAATCAATGAGCCCCCGACCTAAATCGTTTGCCAATATGGACCAAAATTGTGAGGATGTACAACCATTCATTAAGGGATACAACCACTCGTTGAAGAAATGTGGCTATTCGATGAAGAGGTACATCCTTTGGCAAAGAGTCGCAACCAGTCGAGGGTAGGGGTTCCCTTTGGCTGGTTACTCTTTGCATCTGCAACAGGAATCAGCAATGAAAGAGAGAATCTGATACATAAATACGTCACAATCGTGACATTCCCTCCCATTTAAAATAAAACCCATGTGTCAAATGATAGACATCTGTTTGTCAAAGAACTCCTGAAGAAGGTTAGGATACTGCTGCATTTCTTCATCTGTTTGCCAAGTGGAATCAGACTCATCCAAATCCATCCACTTCACAAGAAATTCTGTAGTCAACTTTCTTCTTGTTTCCTTCTGTCGTACGTCAAGTATTACTTCTGGAACAAGGATAATATGGTCATCTTCAATTTCTCGTACATATGAAGATAAGTCTGGAAGAACAGGCGAATCTCCTTGAACATACTGTTTGAGCCAAGAAATATGAAAAGTCGGATGAATCTTTCCCCATGAAGGTGGAGGTTCCAGCTTAGCGAGGTCGTAACTTTGGAAAAACTGACTTCACTGTTTTGTAGCGGTGAGGTGCCACATATAATAAGACCAAATCTCCTTCTTGAAATTTTGCATGTCGACGATGCTTGTTGGCCTGTTTTTGATATTTTTGTTGCACATGGACCAATTTATCCCGAACTTGTACAAGCACATCTTGTATCTCCCGAACCAACTGATCTGCCAACGCCACTTTGTGTTGTAAAACAAAGTTTGTAGGCACAAGAGGAGTATACCCATATGCTGCTTGAAATGGAGTTAATCTAATTGCTGAATGATGGGAATTATTAATGTGTTGGTGCACAGTGGCTGTTCCACTAATTTTGTGGGCACTTCTTTGGTTCACAAGCTTCGCCTACAGACCCGACATTTTGTGGATGCTTTTCAAGTGGAGCTTGCTGATGGTTCCTTCCTTAATTGTAACCAAAAGGTGCAACAGTTCTAGTTCCAGATTCAAGATTACCAAGATCACCTTAATTTTTCAGTGATGCCATTGTCACATTATGACATGATATTGGGACAATCTTGGCTGTATCGATATGATCCCGTGATCAGCTTTCGTTCCCATTCAATCCAATTATATCATAATGGTCGAGAGCTGGACCTCGCTTCTATGGGCCTTTCAAGATTCTTAAGAAAAATTCAGTTGTCAGTTACAAGTTGGAACTTCCACCTTCATGGGGAAAGATTCATCCGACTTTTCATATTTCTTGGCTCAAATAGTATGTTCAAGGAGATTCGCCTGTTCCAGACTTATCTTCATATGTACCAGAAATTGAAGATGACCATATTATCCTTGTTCCAGAAGTAATACTTGACGTACGACAAAAGGAAACAAGAAGAAAGTTGACTACAGGATTTCTTGTGAAGTGGATGGATTTGGATGAGTCTGATTCCACTTGGCAAACAGATGAAGAAATGCAGCAGTACCCTAACCTTCTTCAGGAGTTCTTTGACAAACGGATGTCTATCATTTGACACATGGGTTTTATTTTAAATGGGAGGGAATGTCACGATTGTGACGTATTTATGTATCAGATTCTCTCTTCATTGCTGATTCCTGTTTTGCAGATGCAAAGAGTAACTAGCCAAAGGGAACCCCTACCCTCGACTGGTTGACACGAAAGATGGACATCAAGTTACCTGAGCCCTACAATGGCCGCCGCGATAAGCGGTTAATCGATCACTGGCTCTACAAAATGGAGGTTTATTTCTCAAATACCGAATTGCCCGAGAACAAAAAGGTGGCATTGGCCAGTACCCTCTTGAAAGATACCGCCTTCCTTTGGTGGCGACGCAGGATTGCAGATGGCAAGTCTACTCCAACGTGGGATAAATTCCCGCGTGCTCTTCGCAAGGCTTTTGAGCCTGCAAATGCGAATTTTCATGCCAGGTCTTCTCTCCGCCGCCTGAGTCAAACTGGCTCCGTGGCCGCGTACATCTCAGAGTTTCAAAAACTGGCTCTGGAGATAGAGACACTCAGCCCCTCTAATTAGCTTCACAGCTTCATTGACGGGCTTGAACCCACAATCCAAGACGAAGTCCATAAGTATAATCCTGCCACCCTGGATGAAGCAATCTCGTATGTCGAGCGCATTAGTGATTACCGGCGTCCTCCCAGGAACTTTTCCTCCGGCGCCCAATCCTTCCAACGGAATCGATCCAATGGGACTAGCCAACCCCAGCGCCCTAATTCTGGACAACCCAACTTTTGGCGACCATATTCTGGACAACAGTCCTTCCGGCCGCGCTTTTCCGGGCAAACTTCCGCGTCAAATGCAGGATCCTCTCGGACCGAATCCTCTGGCAGCAGAAACCGAGAGCGGTCTCGACAGGACCGTCGCAACAATGATCGGCGCAACTTCAAGCGAGAAACCTCTTCAGGACAGCAAACCTCTTCATCAACAACTGCCACTTCATCCCAACCTAGTCGCCCAGGCCTGTGCACAATTTGTCCTGGCGATCACCAGTGATATGAATGTCCTCAGCGTCCTAAACCCTCCAACACTCGGCGCAATTCTCAGGTGGACAGTTGTCACCATGCTGATCATGACCCGCCTCCTGTGAAAGACAAGAACAAACAGATGGCTTGTTCTGTTCGCGTGTCGGAGTTTGTCAGTACCCTGATGCTTAATGGAAAGTACCAACCCTGTTCCGGTGAATCTTTCCAAACAGGTCCTTAGTCTTCTTGGCTTCATTGGCGACCATCCCATCAATGTGCTGGTGGACAGTGGCTGTTCCACTAATTTTGTGGGCACTTCTTTGGTTCACAAGCTTCGCCTACAGACCCGACATTTTGTGGATGCTTTTCAAGTGGAGCTTGCTGATGGTTCCTTCCTTAATTGTAACCAAAAGGTGCAACAGCTCCAGTTCCAGATTCAAGATTACCAAGATCACCTTAATTTTTCAGTGATCCTGTTGTCACATTATGACATGATATTGGGACAATCTTGGCTGTATCGATATGATCCCGTGATCAGCTTTCGTTCCCATTCATCCAATTATATCATAATGGTCGAGAGCTGGAACTTCATGGCCTTTTCAGTGCCAAACCTATCACTGTTGTTTCTGCCCTGCAAGTCAAACGCCTCATTCGCAAACGTGACTGCACAACATCCCTGGTCATGTTACGGGAGATTGAAGCAGAAACCAGTAAGCAATCTCAAGCCTCGTCATCAACTACTGCTTACTTGGAGCAACCCTTCTTCAGGCCTTTTCAGGATTTGTTTCCGAATGATCTTCCGACGACATTGCCTCCTCCTCGTCCTGTGGATCACCCGATTGATCTTATCCCAGATCAACCTCCTCCAACCCGAGCTCCATACCGTGTTTCTTACTCTGAATCTCAGGAGATACAAAAGCAATTACAAGAGTTGCTGGACAAAGGTCACATCCGTCCCAGCAAAAGTCCCTTCGGAGCCCCGGTTTTACTCGTCAAGAAGAAGGATGGATCAATGCGGCTTTGCATTGATTACCGTGCTCTCAACAAGCTGACAATCAAGAACAAATTTCCTTTGCCTCGCATCGATGAATTGTTCGACCAATTGCTTGGTGCTAAGGTGTTTTCCAAGATTGATTTAAAGTCCGGCTGTCATCAAATTCGTATCCGTAATGGTGATGAATATAAGACAGCCTTTCGGACAAAATATGGCCATTATGAATTCTTGGTCATACCTTTTGGGTTAACCAATGCCCCGGCCACTTTCATGACCCTGATGAATGAAATTTTTGGGCCATACTTGGACAAGTTCGTGATCGTTTACCTTGATGATATTCTGGTTTTTAGCCGATCTATGGTCGATCACAAAGAGCATTTACAGATTGTCTTTGAAGTACTACGCAACAATGTGCTGTACATCAACAAAAAGAAGAGCGAATTTTTCAAAAACCATGTGGAATATCTTAGTCACATCATTTCTGCTAATGGGATTGCAGTAGATCCTAAGAAGATTCAGGCAATTGTGGATTGGCCTTTGCCTCTCACCATTTCAGATGTTCGATCTTTCTTGGGACTTGCTAACTTTTATCACAACAAGGTGCATAGATTTTCGGAGATTGCTGCCCCTTTGACAGAATTGACAAAGTTGGACAAACTTCAGTGGTCTTCGGAAGCTGAGCAATCCTTCAATGATCTCAAGCATGCCTTGACGACAACCCCGGTCTTGGCCATTGCAGATCCCACCCAGCCCTTTGATGTAATGACAGATGCCTCAGATCGTGCTTCTGGTGGAGTTTTGATGCAGAATGATCGTGTCATTGCTTTTGATAGCAGAAAGTTTTCAGCCATTCAAAGCAGGTATCCTGTGTATGATAGGGAGTTTTTGGCAATCGTACATGCTTATCGAACATGGAGACATTATCTTCTTGGAGCAGATTCAGTTGTACGAACAGATCATCAATCTCTGACGTACATTTTCACTCGGCCTGTTATGAACGCTCGACAAGGCAGATGGGTTGAATTCTTGGCTAATTTCCACATGATTATTCAGTATGTTCCTGGTCTTCAGAATGTGGTTGCAGATGCATTAAGTCGCATGCCTCGAGCCATTAATTTTGCCATCACAGATGTGCAAATGGAAATCCCTGCTTGTTTCAAAAATGAATATTTGACGGATAGAGATTTTGGAGATGTGTTTCGTGCTCTCAAATCTTCTAATCCCAGTCCTGCAGAAATGAACATGTTTGCAGCCTACATTATCATGGATGAGTTACTGCTCTTTTCTGACCGCATTTGTGTGCCTCACAATATTTCATTGCGGAAGATTCTTATTCAAGAGCATCATGAAGTCCCTTATGCTGCTCACCCTGGTATCAACAAGAAATATCGACTTTTGTCTGCTACATACTTCTGGCCTCAGATGCAGCAAGATGTTATCAAATTTGTCAAAGCTTGTCATTCATGTCAAACAATGAAAGCCTCTCGACAACTTCCTCAAGGGTTACTTCAACCGTTGCCAGTTCCCAATGAGAGATGGGAAAGTACCAGTATGGATTTTATCACCACCTTGCCTCGTTCATCCAAAGGCAATGCTCAGATTCTTGTGGTGGTTGATCGATTTTCCAAAATGGCACATTTCATTCCTTGCAAGAAAGCTGCTTCAGTCCCAGATGTGGCGTCATTGTTCGTGCAACATGTCTTCAAATTGCATGGTTTGCCAAAGACCATCATCTCTGATAGAGATCCAAAGTTCACTGGACATTTTTGGACGTCTTTGTTCAAATCTCTTGGCACAAATTTATTATTCAGTTCAGCCTATCACCCTCAAACAGATGGACAGACTGAAAGAGTCAATCAGATTTTGGAAGAAATGATTCGACATTACATTCAATTCCGTCTGGCATCATGGGAAGATTATTTACCACTCGTGGAATTTGCTTATAATAATTCCCATCATTCAGCAATTGGATTAACTCCATTTCAAGCAGCATATGGGCATACTCCTCTTGTGCCTACAAACTTTGTTTTACAACACAAAGTGGCGTTGGCAGATCAGTTGGTTCAGGAGATGCAAGATGTGCTTGTACAAGTTCGAGATAAATTGGTCCATGTGCAACAAAAATATCAAAAACAGGCCAACAAGCATCGTCGACATGCAGAATTCCAAGAAGGAGATTTGGTCTTATTATATGTGGCACCTCACCGCTACAAAACAGTGAAGTCAGTTTTTCCAAAGTTACGACCTCGCTTCTATGGGCCTTTCAAGATTCTTAAGAAAAATTCAGTTGTCAGTTACAAGTTGGAACTTCCACCTTCATGGGGAAAGATTCATCCGACTTTTCATATTTCTTGGCTCAAATAGTATGTTCAAGGAGATTCGCCTGTTCCAGACTTATCTTCATATGTACCAGAAATTGAAGATGACCATATTATCCTTGTTCCAGAAGTAATACTTGACGTACGACAGAAGGAAACAAGAAGAAAGTTGACTACAGAATTTCTTGTGAAGTGAATGGATTCGGATGAGTCTGATTCCACTTGGCTATCATTTGACACATGGGTTTTATTTTAAATGGGAGGAAATGTCACGATTGTGACGTATTTATGTATCAGATTCTCTCTTCATTGCTGATTCCTGTTTGCAGATGCAAAGAGTAACCAGCCAAAGGGAACCCCTACCCTCAACTGGTTGCGACTCTTCGCCAAAGGATGTACCTCTTCATCAAATAGCCACATCCCTTCAACGAATGGTTGTATCCCTTAATGAATGTCCTGCATATTGTGTACTAATTACTACTTAAGTAATTAACTTAGAACAAGAACCTTCAGGAGAACACTTGAGATAAGATTGAATTGACTTGTTGTTGTTAAACTGAGTACAATAGGTCTCTTATATAGGAGATGAAGAGACACATTTGAAGAGGCATGTCCTTTGATGAAAGGACATGACCTTAGACGAAAGGGTACAACTTTAGGCTAAGGGATGTGTCTATTCGATGTAGAGGCACAACCATTCATTAAGGGATACAACCATTTGTTATTGTTTTTTGATGATCCACGTGGCAATTCACGTATTAATGTTGTGTATTGTTTTTTTTTTTTGAAGGTTGACGCTTTGCCGACTGGAAGGAATGCGCCGCTTCGAAGGCCGGGACGCGTTGCCGACTGGATGGAAGGAGGTGCGCCGCTTCGAAGGCTGGATCACGTCGCCGACTGGAGGGTGCGCCTCTTCGAACAGTGTGCCACCAGCAGTCGCTACATGTATTAAGGAGGCTCACAACCGGCAGCCACTCTCAGCAAACAAGAGCGCACATTGGCAGCAACCAAGGCGAAGAGAGGGGGGGACTCCATATTCAGCAGCGAAAGAGGCAGTTCCTGCCATGTTGCGAACGCCGAACACCACCGGTCAGCAGGGAGGGAGGGTATTCCGGAAATACAGCAGGGGTCCCTCTCTGCTATACACACAATACGTGTGTATGGGTGTGAGACCTTGTGTGCTTGTTTACATTACTTTGAGCAAGGATTTACGCCGAGTCCACCATCGCTCTGCTTCTTCCATACAACACCGAGAGGAGAGGTGGATGAGGGAGTACCGCGGAGAGGGTGAGGGCTTCACAACCCACGGGTAGGAAAAAATTTGCTCTAATACCACTGTGAGGATTATCTTGTTAATCCTGCATATTGTGTACTAATTACCACTTAAGTAATTAACTTAGAACAAGAACCTTCAGGAGAACACTTGAGATAAGATTGAATTGACTTGTTGTTAAACTGAGTACAATAGGTCTCTTATATAGGAGATGAAGAGACACATTTGAAGAGGCATGTCCTTTGATGAAAGGACATGACCTTAGACGAAAGGATACAACTTTAGGCTAAGGGATGTGTCTATTCGATATAGAGGCACAACCATTCATTAAGGGATACAACCATTCGTTGAAGGGATGTGGCTATTCGATGAAGAGGCACAACCATTCATTAAGGGATACAACCATTCGTTGAAGGGATGTGGCTATTCGATGAAGAGGTACATCCTTTGGCGAAGAGTCGTAACCAGTCGAGGGTAGGGGTTCCCTTTGACTGGTTACTCTTTGCATCTGCAAAACAGGAATCAGCAATGAAGAGAGAATCTGATACATAAATACGTCACAATCATGACAAAAATAGCTATCAGTCCTGCAAAGCCCTCTCAATGACTGAAATAAGTCAATGGAAATCTCGATGAACGACAAAGTATTCATCTCTCTCATCCGACTAAGCGCATCTACTACATTATTCATGGACCCTTTTCGATAGCATATCTCAAATCAAAATCTTGCATTAACTTTGCCCATTTACCTTTTCGTCCTCTCAAATCATCCGCATCACACACATACTTGATTGACTGATGATCAGTCAAGAGTAGGGGCTTCCTTGACTTTATCTTTCAATAGTCTGAAGGCCATATCCAAATCATTATTTCAAGGGATAGGCTGATTCTCGACTTACGTCCACGACCTTTAAACAAGTCGGTCATCGGGATTCGGCAGTGTGAGCTGAGAGTACTCCTGCATAGATTTCCAAAGAAAAACAACAAAATCGAGAAAAGAACAAAGTTGTCTCACCGTCTGCAGTATCGGTCAAACCAAAATCTTTTGGACTCAGTCATAACCCGTCTCGTGCGATCTTGTGTCCCAAGTAAATGATTTCTGTCATAAAAAACTCACATATACTAAATTTAGCATACAATCGATTCTGTCTTAAAACAGTCAAGACAATCATGAGGTGTATAACATGATCTTAAAGAGTACGACTATATACTAAAATATAGTCCAAGAACACAACCACGAACTTCCCCAAATGTTCATTGTAACATGCGGACGCTTCGGGAAAGATCGGTAACTTCAATGCTTAGAAATCAGCAATCGTTTACGTCAAAATAACGCACAAAATTGAAAATAGAAAGAAAGTTATATTAACGTCTACGGAAGACCCCAAGGGCCTATGAGACCAAAAGTAATACAATGGTACCATGGATATACTAAGCCATGGAAAACTGAAAGAAAAAGTAAAATGAAAACATCTGATAGTACATGTGATCGACAGATGATCCTATGTAGAGTGAGATATGATGTGATCAGCTAATGTCAATACTCGCCTCGGCCAGAACCGATCTGATGGTGGAGTGAATGTCAGGCCTCTGTGATGGGAGCGTGACATGTTGGCGGAGAACCTCACGAATCCGTCTCTATGTGGTGGAGGGTCCTAATAAGAGAGAGGGAGAAAAGGACACAGTATTGGGTCTCGAATACCATCTGTACGGCCCCCACCACGAATGGTGTATTTGCTTTTATTAGAATGATGCAAAATCTAAAAATAAAAGACTGACTTGACATGTTTTGGCTATAAGATGAATCTCTGTCCTTCATCTTCAACCTTCTGAAAGAGTGCACAGAGCGAAAGCAGAGTGGCACTGGAATGCGCTGAACAGAGAGTGCAAGAGAGAGAGAGAGAGATATGGAGCAAACTATGCTGAATATACTGAACCAAAACAGTCCCAAGCAAGAGACAGTGTTAGTCTGATAAGTGAGGGAGCAAATATGTACAAGACTCAATGAAAAATGAGAGGCCAGCATCCACTATTTATAGTGGGGAAGTGCTGGCCGACTGGAGCTCATAAACAGGCCGACTGGAGCTATTGGACATGGCCGACCGGAAAAATGCCAGAATGGCTGGGAAAAATCCCAAAAAAATAGTAAAAAGGGGTGGCCATACAAAAGGGGACCAAATGGGCACCATAAAAGAGCAGAAACTGGGGATGAAAGTGCTAACAACCCCTCTCAGCACCAGATGCTGAACAAACTCCGAGAATCCGAAGATGAGGAGCCAAGGAAGCCTAAGAAACCGGCTTGGTGAACAAATCTGCAACATTCTGTGCGGAAGGACAATACTCCAAACGCAAATCTTCAGCAAGAACCCGTTCACGAACATAGTGATACTAAATCTCAATGTGTTTCGTACGAGCATGAAACACAGGGTTCTTGGCGATGGCGATGCAACTCTGATTGTCACACCAAAGGAGGACAACCGAGCTCCTCCAATAATCTCCGCAACCATATCGCCTCACATGCAGCATAACAAACTGCACGGTACTCCGCCTCGGTAGAGGAAAGCGCCACAGTAGGAAGAACCTGTAAAGATGAGGTCATCAACATAGACCACAATGATAACAATCAACCCCCTCTCAAGGAGGATATAAAGCTTCAAATCTGCATGAGAACGGCGCAGGCCGAGCTTCTGAAAGAACTCATCAATCCGCTGGTACCAAGCCCACGGAGCCTGCTTTAGACCATATAAAGCCTTCTTCAGCCGGTACACATGATCCTGTTTGCCCGGAACAACAAATTCTGGCGACTGATCAATATAAACCTCCTGTGTAAGCTCTCCATTCAAGAAAGCCGACTTGATGTCCATCTAGAAAACGGGCCATCTATGATGTCCTGCAAGTGCAAGAACGGTGCGAATGGTAGTCATCCGGGCCGTCGGAGCGAAGGTCTCATCGAAGTCGACACCAGGGCGCTGAGCATAACCCGTGGCAACCAACCTCGCCTTGTGCTTATCCAAGCTGCCATCAGCTCGGAACTTTGATTTGAAAATCCAACGCACACCAATCACCTTACGCTGCAGAGGCCGAGGCACCAAAATCCAAGTGCCATTCCGTTCGATAGCATCCAGCTCTGTCTGCATAGCATGACGCCAAGACTCATGTGAAAGAGCCTCGTCTACAGAAGTGGGATCAGAAGGACCATTAATGATTGTAGACATAAGAGCATAATTAACAAACATGTTGCCCTCATGAATTTGTTTCCCTGTAACTCTGTAAGAACGCCGAAGAGAACCAGGCGGAGGAGCAGAATAAAGCTCCCGTAACCCAAAGTCACGAACTGTCTGAAAATACCAACCAGGTACAGCTTTGCTCGAACTCCTCGGAGGAGGAGCAGGGTCATCATCATCTGACTGAGAATCCTCAGCTGGAGGTGTAGCAGTAACAGCGGGAACAGGAGGAGGAGGAGGAGGAGGAGGAGGTGCAGGAAGAAGAAGCTCACCACCCCCCTCTGAAGATGTAGGAGTCTCGTCGAACACCACATCACGGCTCACAACTACTTTACCGGCTTGAGGATCATAAAGACGATATGCCTTGGACACAGTGCTGTATCCGAGAAAAGTCATGCGCTGAGACTTCGAGTCCAACTTGGAGCGGTGCTCCTTAGGCACATGAACATACGCCGTACATCCAAATATCCGGAAATGAACAACAGAGGGCTTCTCACCATGGAAAGCCTCATATGGAGTTTTGTCGGGAAGAGCAGCAGTAGGAGACCTATTCTGAATGTAGACAGCAGTGGAAGCCGCCTCAGCCCAGAAACGTCGAGGTAATGAATAATGCTCAAGCATAGCACGGGCCATCTCCATAATGGTCCTATTCTTCCTCTCGGCAACTCCATTCTATGATGGAGTATATGCTGTAGTAAGTTGTCTCCGAATGCCATGTGTCTTGCAATATTGCTGAAACGCCTGGGATGTGAACTCACCCCCTCCATCGGTCCTGAGAGCCTTGACCGAGTGACCGGTCTCTTTTTCCACCTCGGCTTTCCAATCACAGAAGTGATGAAAAGTCTCATCCTTGGTCTTCAGAAAGAAAACCCAAGTATATTTGGTAAAATCATCCACCATCACGAGCATGTACAACGCCTTACTCAAAGACGCGGTACTCATAGGACCACATAAGTCTGCATGAATGAGAGCAAGTGATGTCGAAGATCTGTGTGTCGCCTCCTTCGGAAAGGCGGCTCGGTGCTGCTTCCCCTGTAAACAAGAGGAACAAGCAGAAGACGGAGCCTTGATGGTTGGTAATCCCTCAACCAACCCATCCTTCAAAGCTCGTTGCAGAAGCTGATAGCTCAAATGGCCAAACCGAGCATGCCAAAGAGCAGAAGAAGCACCAGAAGAAAGCAGAGCGGTCAACTTGTAGAGACCACTATCTTGGACTCCCTGAGCCAAGATGCTACCAGTCGCCTTATCACGAATGGTAATCTCATAACGAGAAAAGATCACCTCCGCACCCTGAGCTATAAGAGCACTCACTAACAAAAGGTTAAAAGCCAAATCTGGAATATACAGAACGTCAGAGAAGTACCTCTTGTCCTCGTCAGAACGGAAGATGGGGATAGTGCCATGACCATGCACTGGCACAGAAGAAGAATCACCCAGAGTGATCTCGCCTGATCTGGCAGTGAAGTCCTCGAACCAATCTCGATGGGGTGTCATATGAGCAGTAGCACCGCTATCAACAATCAAAGACCGTGACTGAGAAGTCACAAGAGCAAGTATACGCCGAGTACCTGCTAAGAGAAGAATTCCATCATCCTTCTTGGGTTGAGACACCGCCGTTGAGGAAGAGTTCTTTGCTGCTTCATCACGCTTCTTCTTGTGACATTGGGGTGACTTGTGACCCTTCTTGCCACAATAATGACATTCAATGTCCTTATTCTTTGAAGATTTGTTGTCTTTATCCTTATCGGAATCCTTGGAGTTCTTGTCAGAACCCCCTTTACCTTTCTTTTGTTGAGTCTTCCCTTTATCTCGTGCTGCCAAAGCTCCATCAAGGCCACCGGAGGTGCCAGTCCGCTCCTCAAAGCGAGACTCTATCTGCATAATGGAGGGGAGAACTTCCTCCCAAGTAACTGGAACAGGACGAGGAGAAGAAACCAGAGACTGAAAGTATTCATCAAACCTCTCTGGAAGTTTGGAGAGCACCCGAATAGCCATATCCTCGGTGGAGATGTCCTTGCCACAAACAGCAAGCTCGTCCCGGAGATCTTTCATCTTCGAGATGAAAGTAGATAAAGATGGAAACGCAGAAACTGATAAGTTCATAAGTTGCTTTTCCAATGCCAAAATCCGACCCGGAGACTTAATCTCATAGAGATCTGCAAAAGCCTTCCAAACTTCATGTGCAACATCTGCTGTACTCACATGATAGAGAACAGCATCCGGACAGTTCAACATCAGGAAGGAGAAAACACGTCGATCATTCGACTCCCAAATATCAATCTGTGCCTGAGTCACACCACCGGAAGCAAGGGTGGGAGGGGTGGCATTGGCCGGTGTAACAAGCCAATCCCAGAGATCCACGCCACGCAAGGCCGATTTCACCTTCACCTTCCATAGGGTGTAGTTGGAACCATCCAACTTGGCAGACTCAGCAAACATATGAAGAGAAGTGGGAGCAGCCATCACAAAAGCTTGGGCTCAATCTCAAAAAATGCACAAACTCTGAAGAAAAAAAAAGTGTCCTCCACATGTACCAAGAGTGCCACCAAAGCCTGCAACACCACAAGCCCCCTCTGCAAAGGGAAAGGGCCACTGGAGAGGAAAACGCAGCAGTGAACAAGTGCTAACCTGTAGGAAACAGGCCGCCTGCAAGCCAATCTCCAAGTGGGCAATGAAACGCTGATCAACAAGAGCCGGAAAAATGCCAGAGTGGCTGGGAAAAATCCCAGAAAAATAGTAAAAAGGGGTGGCCAGCCCACAAGCAAGGGCCATACAAAAGGGGACCAAATGGGCACCATAAAAGAGCAGAAACTGGGGATGAAAGTGGTGCTAACACCTTCACCCTTGCGTGAGCTTCTCCCTTGGCTGTCCGGGCCCTTGAGTAGCTGCAGCACTTTGTGAGATATGAGATGAATGAACTGAATTATGGCTGGGCTTTATATACCCCTTCAGGTTGCTGGTTAGCCAGTTCTACAGGAGTCGGGTTGCTGAAAAAGCTCACGAGAGCAGCAGCAAATAGCATTTAATGCTTTAAAAAACCATCGTTTTCATACCTATGAAAGGCTGGCCAGTATGCGCATTACATGGATGATGCCCAAGCTGTTGTGGGCAGCCCTGCGCACATGTGTGGGACTGCCTCCCACACCTGGCCGACTTGCTGGGTAGGGCTTATAGCCCTGTCGGCAGCTATATGGCCATGCCCCTAGGGCTGGCCGACAGCCTGCCCAGCCCACACTAGGGCTGGTGGGTAAGGCCTAGGGACTTCCTGGCCCCTTGGGGTGGCTCATAGCCTTCCCCATGCCCACACTAAAAGAAAACCTAAGCTCTACACAGAAGTCTAGCATCTGGTCGCGCAGACCGAACACACAGAGCAACTGACATCATTCCAGAGGGAGACTCACAGCGTGGACTGGCACTACTTCATGTGCAAGACAATGCACACCTAACCTTGGACGCATGGAGTGGAACCTTGGCTGACTCGTCCCGGTCTGGGCTCACATGGGACCAGTTTTCCACTCCCAGTCCTGCACCTTCTTGTTCAGATATGTCCACGTGGCATCCAAGTGCGGGATGCACGTGACATTCACAAAAAAGATCGTTCATCATTTGCTGGAAAGTGGCTAGAGCATTCGTCAACCCAAAAGGTAATACGAGAAACTCGTAATGGCCATACTTAGTCCGAAAGGCGGTTCTTTCGATGTGCCTTTCATGAATACGTATCTGGTGGTAGCCAGTACGTAAATTGATCTTTGTGAAATACTTCGCTCCGACTAAACGGTCAATCAAGTCATCTGATCTAGGGAGAGGATAGCGGTTCTTGACTTTCACTATGTTCAGTCTCTTGTAATCCACACACATTCGCCAGGTGTTGTCCTTCTTTCTCCTAAGTAACACAGGCACACCCCAAGGTGATTTACTTGGACAGATTTGGCCCATCCTCAAATAATCTGCGAGTTGTTTGGCCAACTCATCTTCCTCAGCTTGGCTCATCCCGTAAGGCGGAATGCTAATAGGTTGAGCACCAGGGACTAGATCAATACGGTGATCCACTGCCCTTTCGAGTGGTAAGCCCGATGGCAGCTCCTTAGGTAATACATCTTGAAACGAGTCAAGTAACTTCTTTAATTCTTTGCTTTCAAACACACTTAATTCATTGATATCCATAGTAGGTATGAGAAATTAATAAAGTGGAATCAAGACACAGTGGATAGCAATATACAAAGAAGAATTCATTATATTTCCAAAATCAACTGTATTTACAAGAGGTCCCTCAGAAGGATGTATACAATCACCTAGGATACAATACTGGGTGTTCCTATATTCAAAAGAAAAAAAATGACTAGACCAATCTATCTGGACTTTAAGGATATTAAACCACTCAATCCCTAATAGCAAGTCTACATGCTCTAGGTGCATAACATAGCACTGCAGAATATCTCTGTAGTTCTGAATCCGGATCGGTAGCTTCTCCACCTTTCGATCCCACACTTGCCGACCCGCAGGTAGGTAAACCTCGTAGGTATGATCACTAGGCGTCATGTCCAAACCCAATTTCTGCACAAGTTTGTAATTAACAAAGTTGTGTGAGTTTCGGGGTCCAGGATTCTATGGCCATTCACTTCTCCATAAACTCGAAGAAGATCGTGCAAACCAAAAACCTTAGAGTTGAACAGACAATCATAACATAAACTAGGGTGAGAAAGTACAGTGTGACTGAAGTACCTGTCAAAGACAACTGGTTGGTTGCCTCGTCTTGGGTCCTGCATTGATCTTAGCACCCTTCTTCTTCGAGCACTTGTTACGCATGTGTTCTTTTTCTTCGCAGATGAAGCAACGTCCCTCCTTGAGCTTCAAAGCCTTGAGGAGACGGTTTTTCTCCGCTGGAGTCAAAGTAGAATTCTTCGAAGGTTGGTCCGAAGACTTCCCTTATGTCATGCTAGCCATTGACGCTGAGAACTTTCTTTTGTGCTTGTTCCCCTGCTCGGTAACGGGCTTGGTTTTGAAAGAGACCATCGTATCATAATAAATGCGGGTAGAGTGTTGTTAGAAGTCATCTCCTGTCTATATTCATACACCAGGGCCTCTGCTGTGGGTGTGCCCGCCCTGTATAAGGTGTTTTATCATTTTTCCACACTCCCCGTATTTTTCCCTATTTTTTTCCATTTTTCCTAGTGGTGGGGAGGGTTGCCAGAGGGTGCCTTGAGCACTCCAGTGCTGGCCGACTGCATACAGATCAGTCGTGGGCTACTGGACTGCTGGTCGACTGTACTTTCTCAGTCGTGGGCATTACTCTGCTGGCCGACTGCAGTCGTGGGACCATTTTCAGCAGTCGTGGGCACTTTTTATGCTGGCCGACTGCTCTCCCAGGCCCCTTGCCCCCACCACTCATTCATTCAGTTTTCTCGAGATTTTGTGTATAGAGAAGAGTTTACACACCTATCTCTCTGTGTTTCTTGTGCTGTTTATTTTCTGCAGTCTACTTGCTCTTGTCTACCCAAGTTTGGTTATCATTTCCGCTGCATATTCTGACATGGTATCAGAGCCCTAGGCTCAAGATAGATCTTGGGAGTTTTTCTGAGCAAGAGGGGGAGCGTTAGGCTGCTGATTGGTGGACTGTTTTGGGCTGAACGGGAAGAGAAGGTGCAAGAGGAAGGCGGGCTAAGGTGCTGGACAGCCACTTGCAGGTTTTCAGATTTTTTTTCCCAGCCACCCACCCTTTCACGTTACTCTCCGCGATGGCAGATTTACTAGAGATGGCTGAGAAGCACGTGAAGATTCCGACTCTTCCCACGTTCCCAGTGGATCGTCAGCTGGACGGGTCAAATTACGGCATCTGGAAGGTCATGATGGAGTCGGTGCAGGAGTCATATGACCTTGCTGATTTTATCATCATCGGGGTGCCACGGCCGGAAGCTGAGGAAGCGGAGTTACTGTTAGAAGTCATCTCCTGTCCAGTTTTATACACCAGGGCCTTTGTTGTGGGTGTGCCCGCCCTTATGAAGTGTTTTCCCATTTTTCCCCACTCTCCGTATTTTTCCCCTATTTTTCCCATTTTTTCTGAGGCTTGGGAGGGCTGCCAGAGGGTGCCAAGAGCAGTACAGTGCTGGCCGACTGGATGTTTATCAGTCGTGGGCACTCTTTTTTTTTTTTTTTTTCCCGAGAAAAGATCCTTTCATCAGTTATGTAAAAAAAACGCCCGTAGGGCTACAAAAGAGATCTCTCCTGCTCCTAACAGAGAGAGGAGCAGTGAATACGTCAAGGCAGCCCGGGAGACTCTCCCTGGGTGCTGCAAAATACAAGCATCAGTCTAACGGACTGAGCGGCTAAATCATACAATGGGGGGGGGAAAGAGCCAAACAGGTGGCCTGTAGTGCCAACGGGGGGATCCCGTGTGAAGGGTGTAGAACGGACCACAGCGCCAAGTGGTATGGAAGGCCTGGCGCCGTAAAATCGCCTCATCCGAGTCTCCCCGGATGCGGTCGTACTGTCCTCGCAGGGTGTGGATCAACTCCTGCCAAATCCCCCGAACAGTCTCTGCTGGTGGCTCTAATCTCCCCTCAAAGGCCGTGAAGCACCGGGCCCTCCAGGTGAACCAGATGGTGAGGCTGCTGAGGAGCTCCCATCGTAGATCCCTCTCCTGTGTCCAGCTGGCGGACGAGAAATCCGGTGCCGGAACCAGGAGAGGCTGGCCCCTAATAAATCTCATGGCCTGACTGCCCTGCTCCATCTCATAGCCCATAGCAGGCCCTGACGAAGTCGACCAAGCAGCGGCACCCCACGTAAACATACCCTCTGGAGAGAGGGGGGCTAGAATACGCAGCATCCGCAGCCAAATCTGCTGTGCCTGAGGGCAGTCCCAAAGGCAATGTCTCTGTGTCTCCATAGGGTGGCCGCATCGGACGCAGGCCGCCGGAAGACCGCTGTAAACAAGCCAAGTGCCAACTGCTGAGCCCCTGTGGGCGACCAGCCACTGAAAAGCCGAGATCCTGCGGGCCTGTCGACTAGCCCAAAGCCGAGCCCAGAAATCCTCCAGGAACTCCTGTGATAGTCCCTGCAATCGCCAATGCCCCGCTGCCGCTGGAGAAACCGTCCTCCTCGCCGTCAAAATATGCCGTCCCAGCCGAACAGTATACTCGAAAAATGTGATCTCTGTGGCCTCAAGGGATGCATAAGGATCATGCCACTCGTACTCTCCGGGGTCCCACTGTAGCCGGGCCAAGGGGCGCGCTGCATATGCCCATATACGCCAATCCGGGAGCACGTCAGCAGGGTCGGGGTCAATATGCCACTTCCGAGAAGCGGCAGCCACTACCCGAATCCTCTGAAAGGTGCACTCTGCAACCAAAGGCGACTCCACCTCCACTCTCTGGAGTCGGCCCTCATCCTGAATCTCATAATAGAGGCATCTGCCATCCTCAGTGCTAGCTCTGACAGCAATCAGGATCTCCAACTGTGTAAAGGCTCCCATCCACCGTGGGGCCACTGGCTCGAGAGGTGTGAACCACTCCTCTGTAAGTGCCTCCTGAATATCATCCCTCATAATCAACCCCCCTCTGAAGTGACTCAGCCTCTCCACCTGGGTCTCCTCTGGTAGACTGCAGAAAGCCTGCCAGTCTCCAAAACTACGAGCTGGGCCTGCCGCTAAAGGTCCCCAGGCTAGACGAGGCCGAGAACCCAGCATATGACCCTGCTCTGTACGAACCGCTGGGCTCCAGATAAGCGGCTGCCTGGCCCGCTCCTCAACACAAGACGGAGGCCGCTGAGAGAGCCCCGGTCTCAGCAGCTCCCAAGCTCTCAGGATACTCAAAGCAAATCTGTCCTCCCATCCTCTACTGAGGCCTGTCCTCCTCATCTCTATGAATATCCAGCGAATCTCTGGTGCCCAAGTACCCCCTGCAGGAGGCGCCCGGGCCTGCAGTCGCTGCAAGAGGAGCTCTTTCCAAGGCTCAGCGCCTGGAAGCAACCCCCGAACAATAAGCTTCCCCAATAAGGCTCTACTCTGATCG
Organism: Cibotium barometz; assembly: GCF_041138505.1. NCBI lineage: Eukaryota > Viridiplantae > Streptophyta > Polypodiopsida > Cyatheales > Cibotiaceae > Cibotium > Cibotium barometz. The sequence goes on along the minus strand of NC_141059.1, from coordinate 28,028,885 downwards.
ACTGGATCTATAATGCCCAAACCGCCTTGAGCCAGCGGAAGTGTAATAACTGCCCATGCAACCTTTGCCCGAGCTGGCTGACCGTCCCGCCCAGACCACAGAAAGTTCCTGATCAGCCTCTGTACCTGGCTGATGCAAGAGCTCGAGAAAATCCAGCAAGACGTAATGTACCACATAGTCGCTAACAGCACCTGATTTGCCACCACCACCCTCCCAGCCAAGGATAGTCGAGCTGTACTCCAATACAATAGCTTCTTCCGAATGCTCAGAAGAAGCGGGGCAATCTGCTGCTCAGGTGACAAATCGAGGCCAATCTGGCATCCCAAGTACCGCACTGCTGTGCCGGGAGGAATCCATCTAAAGCCGGGGTCCGGACTCCATGCCGGAGTGGGAGCACTACTGATCCAAAAGGCCACTGTCTTGCGCCAATTGATCAATGCTCCCGAAGCTGCACTAAAGACCTGGAGCGACTGCTCTGCCCGAATAAGATTGGCCTCTTGGCCATGCAAAAATAAGCCCGTGTCGTCTGCAAACTCAGCATCAAGCAAATCCTCCCCCCGGACTGGGAGCTGAAGTCCTCTCAAACCAACCTCCTCTGCCGTCAAATACATACTCATAGCCTCCGCAAAGAAGAGAAAAAGGAAAGGGGCGAGAGGACACCCCTGACGGACTGATCTGGTCAGCTCAAAACTCCGCCCCCGACCTCCTGCAATCAGCACCTGGCTGCGAGCTGTGGAGTACAAAGCTGCCACCCCTCTGATCCATCCTGGCTCAAAGCCCAGGCGTAGCATAGTGCCCTCTAAGAATCCCCAATCAACTCTATCGTATGCCTTCTCAAAATCGAGAAGCATCACGACCAAGTCCTCGCCAAGAAACCTAGCTCGGGCCGTCGCCTCCCAGAAAGTAAAGATGTTGTCAAGGATACTGCGCTCCTTGACAAATCCTGTCTGAGTAGCATGAATCAACTCCCCCAGGAAGGGCTGGATCCTCAAACTCAAGGCCTTTGCCAAGACCTTGTAGACAGTATTGAGGATCGTAATAGGCCTCCAATGCCGAATATCATCTGATACTCCCTCTCCCTTGGGGATAAGATAGATCAAGCCCTCGGAAAAGCTCTGCGGCATCATCCCAGTGTCCAAAACATGCTGAAAGCCCCTGCGGAGGCCTGGCCCCAAAAGGTCCCAATAGCGCATAAAAAAGGCCGGCGTCAGTCCGTCCTCCCCTGGGCAACTATGTCGCGGCAGGACCCTCAAGGCCTCGGCAAGCTCAATCTCTGACAAAGGCGCACCTAGAACTGTGCGCATATGGTCTGTGACCCTCCTCTGCACATGGGCCCACACAGTCTGTCTGCATACATCTCGATCCTCAGTGGCTGGCTCCGCTGAAAGCAAGTCACGATAAAAAGCAGTGGCAATGGCTCTGATCTCCCCGAGCTCAGTAGCTATCGATCCATCCGGTCTACCAAGCTGGCGAACCCCTGCTCGCGCATGACGGGGTCCAGTGATCTCAAAAAACTCCCCAGTCACTCTATCACCAAGCTGTGTCCACTGAGAGGCCTGACGACGATAGTAAAACTCATGTCTCTGCTCCTCTGCCTCTCTAACCTCCTGGCGTGCCTGGCTCAGCTGGGACGCCACCCACTCACATGCAGGCTGCTGCTCCTGAAGGCGCTGTAGCGAAGCAAGGCTGCGTCTCAGCCGTTGCTCCCGCTCACGAATCTCTCCCAGTCGTGTCAAAGCTGCAGCGTGTAGAAAAGAGCTAAGATCAATGAGTCCCTGGGCACACTGGCCCGCTGCATCCTGGTCAGAGCACTGACTATCATGCCAGATCCTCGCAATGTCCTCAGCGAGACTGGGGTCTGCAAGTACCCTCTCTGGGATCCTCAACTGCAAGCTGGGCTCCCGTGTCCCCTCCTCCAAAGTCAGTATAACTGGCGCATGATCTGAAAATGAGGTGCCAGCAAGAATGCCGACGGAGCCCCCTCGCTCCCCCAACCAATCGCCCACATAAAAGCGATCAATCCGAGATAGATTAGTCCCTCCCTGCCGGCGATCCGACCGAGAGAAACTAAGACTGTCCTGAGACCGGGAGAAAGCCCCATGCTGCCATGCATCAGTGATCCTCAGTGTCATACAAAACCGGTCCCAAGCTGCAAGCTCCGTGCCGTGCACTGTAACATGACTGCCTCCCACCCTATCTGCCGGGTCCTCAAGCATGTTGAAGTCTCCCCCAACACACCAATGTGCGGCCTCTGGCAATGCATCTGTAACCTGAGTCCAGAACTCTGCTCTGGCACTAGCATGATTGGGCGCATAGATGTTGAGCACACCCAATAGCTCATCATGCATCCTCAGAATGACATACTGTGCTCTACCAGGCACAATGATCCCTCGATCCACAATGGCCTGCCGCCATGCATCTGCAATAACCATGCATACTCCTCCCTGTCCACCCAAAGGACCAAACCCTGCAGACCAGAAAGTGTCCCATCTACCAGGCATCACCGAACCATATCTCCGGATCCTGCTCTCACCCAAGTGGTGCTCCTGCATCATCAGAATGTCAATGCAGTCGTGGGCACTCTTGCTACTGGCCGACTGGTTTTCATCAGACGTGGGCACCAGTTTGCTGGCCGACTGCATTTATGCAGTCGTGGGACCTTTTATTCAGTCGTGGGCACTTTAGGTGCTGGCCGACTGCCCTCCCAGGGAGGTATATATAGGTCCTCAGCCCCCATACCTTATTTGTATCATTTCTCGGGATCTTCTTGTGTATATAGAGCAGAGTTACACGCCTACATCTCTCTCTCTCTTGTGCTGTTTTTCTGCCTGCGTTTTTTGCTCTCGTGTTCCCAGATTTGGTCATCATCTCCGCTACGTATTCTGACATGGTATCAGAGCCTAGGCTCTAGATAGGTCTTGGGATTTGTGTGAGCAAGAGGGGGGCTGTTTTGTGGCTGATTGGTGGACTGTTTTGGACTTTCGGGAAGAGGAGAAGCAAGAGGAAGGCGGGCTGATATGCTGGACAGCCACTTGCAGGTATCAGTTCTTCTTTGTTCCCACCCACCCACCCTTTTCAGAGTACATCCCCGCTATGGCAGATCTATTTGAGATGGCAGAGAGACATGTGAAGATCCCGACACTCCCCACGTTCTCGGTGGACCGTCAGTTGGATGGGAGCAACTACGGCATATGGAAGGTGATGATGGAATCTGTTCTGGAGTCTTACGACCTCGCCGATTTCGTCATTGTTGGTGTTCCACGGCCGGAAGTAGAGGGAGGGGAGTTACCGTCAACCCGAAAGGACCGGGAGGCCCAGACACAGATGTGGGATCATGTCAACGCCAGGGTCCGTTCGTTTATTTTCCTCAATTGCACACCGCAGGTAATCAATCATGTAAAGCACATGACGCTGGCATAGGTATATGGCAGCATTTGGCCTCACTTTACAACAGGGTATCGCCCATGAAGAGGATTTCCTTGGAAGTACAAATGTGGGTTATGAGCCCTGCAAAGTCGTCGACGATGCGGGAGCATATTAACAAGCTGCAAGCTCTTCAGCAGGAAGTTCTCCAGGCTGGGAAGGAGATATCGTCAGAGGACATGGCCATAACGTTGCTGTCACCTTTGCCCTCTTCGTACTCAGCATTCTACTCGTCTTTGATTACCAGTGGGGCAGGCTCAGCACCATCACGTGGGAGGAGCTTGTGCCCATGGTCTTGGACCAGGAGGAACGATTCACGAACCCTCCTCAGGGTGGAGGTTCGGAGGCCTTTACTGGCCAACGGTCGAAAGGCCGTAACTCGGGCAAAGGGAAGGCTTCATCAGAGAAGTCTTCTGAGAAGAAGTCCGACGCTGACCGCGAGAAACTGAAGGCAGAGAGGACCTGTAATGATTGTGGCGAGAAAGGCCACTATTGGAGGCAGTGTCCCAAGCGGAAGACCGAGAAGGGTGAAGACTCCTCAGCAGCAATCATGAAGACTCCGGCTTTTGTGCACCTGGAGGTGATGGACACCGATGCTTCATTTTCTTCAGGCAGGAAGGAGATTGGAGGACTCTCCGCAACGGATACTTGGGAGTGGATTCTCGATAGTGGTGCTTCCAGGCACATGACTCCTTCCCGTTCCGGTTTACAGGATCTCTGCAGGCTTTCTGGTCATATTCTTACTCGGGATACGTCCACTATCCCAGTTCACAGTGAGGGCAGGATGGAGATAGTTCCCGATGGCAGAGGGGGAAAGCATTCCTCCCAGGTGTTGTATGTTCCGGCACTTGGTTTTCATCTGTTGTCAGTGCATCAGGTTTGCAAGACTAGCGTACGGGTGGAGTTTGATGAGCATTTTGTTGCTCTCCGGGACAAAGCAACAGGCCAAGTGGTTTGGGAAGGTGGAGTGGAGAATGGAGTTTACAGGCTTTCAGCACTCTCTCCCAGGTCCTCAGGATTGTGATGAGTGGCAATCTGGTAATGGCTACTCAAGTGTGGATACGCTGTAGGTGCGGGCTTTCCGAGACCAGGTGGTGGATAGCTTGCCAGTAGATGGCAGCAGTTGGCAGGAACTTTCCAGTACTAATGTTGGTAGTTCTTGTGTTCGTGAGTCAGAGGAAGCTGAACAGGTCACTTATGCTCTGATGTCTCGTAGTGTTCGGGACATAGAACTTCCAGTTGTTGAGGATGTTCTTTCCACGGGGACCTTTCGGAAAGCCAGGCAAGTGGCAGGTGCTTACTTGCAGAAGGAGGTGGTTTCTCCAGGCTTTGTGGTTCCGGATTCAGAGGGGGTGGTTGACAGGTTTCATCAGGTTTCCAGGACTTGTTTGTGCACCGTAACAGGTGTTGATCCTTGTGAGCAGTGTGATGTCTCTGTGACTCAGAAGCTGTATGGTTCATTGATCTGGTTGATGGACACCAGTTTGGACGGGAGCTTCCTAATGAGGCGGTTGAGCTCATGGTTGCAGATGTCTCTTTGGGAGGCAGGATTGCGTTTCCTGTGGTTTCTGCAGCATGCGAAGGATCATGGACTCTTGTACACAGGAGGGGGATTGTTGGATGGAGTCCGACTCCACGGTTGGAGTGACTCGGTTTGCGGAGGAGATCCGGACACGCGGAGATCTACTTATGGCCCAGGAGCAGTTTTCCGAAGCAGGAGGAGGTTGCATTGCAAGTTTGGGCTTCCACTGGAGGAACCCATGGTCATCCAGAGGCACTTTGTTCGTGAACAGATCGTTGCTGATGACATCTTGCTGGAGTTCTGTTCGACAGAGGACAGTACGGTGGACCTCTTCACGAAGTCGCTCTCTCAGGATTTGCTCAGGCGGCACCCCAGCTCCCAGTGGTTGGTTACACAGCCAGGAGCTGAGAGGGGGTGTTAGAAGTCATCTCCTGTCCAATTTTATACACCAGGGCCTTTGTTGTGGGTGTGCCCGCCCTTATGAGGTGTTTTTCCATTTTTCCCCACTCTCCTTTTTTTTTCCTATTTTTCCCATTTTTTCTGAGGCTTGGGAGGGCTGCCAGAGGGTGTGCCAAGAGCATTACAGTGCTGGCCAACTGGGTGTTTATCAGTCGTGGGCACTCTTGCTGCTGGCCGACTGGTTTTCATCAGACGTGGGCACCAGTTTGCTGGCCGACTCCATTTATGCAGTCGTGGGACCTTTTATTCAGTCATGGGCACTTTAGGTGCTGGCCGACTGCCCTCCCAGGGAGGTATATATAGGTCCTCAGCCCCCATACCTTATTTGTATCATTTCTCGGGATCTTCTTGTGTATATAGAGCAGAGTTACACACCTACATCTCTCTCTCTCTCTTGTGCTGTTTTTCTGCCTGCGTTTTTTGCTCTCGTGTTCCCAGATTTGGTCATCATCTCCGCTGCGTATTCTGACAGTTACTATCGACGAGGAAGGACCGAGAGGCACAGGCACACATGTGGGACCGTGTCAACGCCAGGGTCCGGTCGTTTATTTTCCTCAATTGCACACCACAAGTCATCAATCATGTGAAGCGCATGACGCTGGCGAGAGGCATATGGGAGCACTTGGCTTCTTTGTATAACAGGGTATCACCCATGAAACGGATCTCCTTGGAAGTGCAGATGCGGGTTATGAACCCTGCAAAGTCTTCGACGATGCGGGAAGGCCCTTCAGCAGGAAGTCCTACAAGCTGGGAAAGAGAGATCATCTGAAGATATGGCCATCACTTTGCTTTCCCACTTGCCTGGTCAGTATTCTGCTTTCTATTCCTCGTTGATCACGAGTGGCAGGCTCAGCACCATTACTTGGGAGGAGCTTGTGCCAATGGTCTTGGACCAGGAGGAACGTTTCACCAACCCTCCTCACGGCGGAGGTTCGGAGGCCTTAACTGGCCAACGGTCGAAAGGCCGGAATAACAACAAGGGCAAAGGGAAGGCTTCACCGGAGAATTCTTCTAAGAAGAAGCCTGATCCAGAACGAGAGAAGCTGAAGGCCGAAAGATCTTGTAATGATTGTGGTGAGAAAGGCCACTACTGGAGGAAGTGCCCTAAGCGGACAGGGAAGAGTGCTGATTCTTCAGTCTCAGCTGCAAAGACTCCGGCATTTGTGCACTTAGAGATGGTGGACTCCGATGCTTCATCATCTTCGCGCGAGGAGGAAGTTGGCTTCACCGCGAAGGATACCCGGGAATGGATTCTCGACAGTGGTGCTTCCAGGCACATGACTCCATCCCGTGACTTCTTTCTGGATCTGAAACGGCAGTCAGGTCGTATCTTTATTGGCGATAACTCCACTATTCCAATACATAGTGAGGGCCGGATGGAGATTATTCCCGACGGCAAGGGGGGCAAGCATGCTTCCCGTGTTCTTTATGTCCCTGCTCTGGGTTTTCATCTTCTGTCAGTGCATGAGGTATGCAAGACTGGCTTTCGGGTGGAATTTGAGGAGCATTCAGTTGCTCTAAGGGACCGTGAGACTGGAAAAGTTGTTTGGAAAGGCGGTGTGGAGAATGGCATCTACAAGCTCTCTGCACTCTCCTCATTGACAAGTTCTCAGGTCGGAGATTTGTGGCACTTTCGTTTTGGCCACTTAAATGTGGATGCTTTGAGGCGCGCCTTCCGGGACTAGATGGTGGTTGGCTTGCCATATGTTGGTAGTAGGCAAGGACGTTGCAGTTCTTGCATATGTGGTAAGCAGCACAGGGAATCCTTTCCAAAGCAGGCTTCCAGGCGGGCTTCGAAACCATTGGAGTTGATTCACACTGACTTGTGTGGACCTCAGCAGATACCATCTTTGGGAGGATCTCTCTACTTCATGCTGCTTGTTGATGATTGTACCAGATTCACATGGGTCTACTTTCTTTCCCAGAAGGACCAGGCTTTTGCTCGGTTCAAGGATTGGCACGTGATGGTGGAGAAAGAGTCTGGATTTCAGGTCAAGACTCTCAGGGCTGACAAAGGAGGTGAATTCTCCTCGACTGTATTTTTCAGATTTTGTGCAAATCATGGCATCAAAAGGGAATTGGCCAATACCGGATCGCCTTCGGAGAATGGAGTTGTTGAACGTAAGAACAGGACTGTGGTGGAGATGGCGAGGACCATGCTAGAGCATCATGATCTTCCTCGTCCACTTTGGGGTGAGGCTGTGGCAACGGCTGTCCATACCATTAACCGCTCTCCGACGACTTCTGTACCCCATATGACTCCATTTGAGGCATATTTTGGCAGGAAACCTGATGTCTCGCACTTCCGTGTCTTTGGGAGTGACGCGTATGTACATATTCCAAAGAAGCAGAGGGGGAAGCTTGACTCCAAGTCCCGCAAGCTGGTATTTGTGGGGTATAACTCTTTTTCCAAGGGATACAGGTTGTATGATCCAGAAAGGAACGAGATCGTTGTCAGCCAGGATGTGGTCTTTGACGAGCATGTTCCAGCATCCATTGTCGAGGAGCCGCCACTTCTTGGAGATCCAGAGGAGTCTGATGATGATTCCCAGTCTATCATTCCAGTTGATCCACCTCAGTCATCACACGAGATTGAGCCCGCAACTGGAATTGAGCCCCCACGACCACAGGAGGCTCCACGATCTGTTCGAGTACCTAGGTGGTTGTTAGACACCCTTTGGGAGTTAGGTGTCACGGAGCTACCCTCCGAGTGGACCACAGAGGACGGCCCTCGAAGATCACATCGAGTCTGAGATAAAAGCAACACGGCGGAGCTTCTTCAGGTGAACTATGCTTTGATGTCTCGTATCATGCGGGATAAAGAGCCCACTTCCGTAAAGGAAGCCCTTTCACAGGATACTTGGAGGAAAGCCATGCAGGTGGAACTTGATGCCATCGAGAAGAACAACACTTGGGAGTTGGTACCGAGGCCGTCGAAGCGGTCAGTCATTGGTGTCAAATGGGTCTTTAAGACCAAATACGCGTCTGATGGGTCGGTGGACAAACACAAAGCCAGGCTTGTGGCTAAAGGTTATGCCCAACGGCCAGGCATCGACTACGAGGATACCTTTGCACCGACAGCGCGGATGTCCACGATTCGGACCGTTCTTGCCCTTGCTTCTTCTCAGAGGTGGCCCGTGTATCAAATGGATGTAAAATCTGCGTTCCTTAATGGTGACCTGCAGGAGGAGGTGTACGTTGAGCAGCCTCCAGGCTTTATTATTCCAGGATCGGAAGGGATGGTTTACAGGTTACATAAGGCCTTGTATGGTCTTAAGCACGCTCCCAGGGCTTGGAATCAGAAGATTGATTCCTTTCTTATTCGGACTGGATTTCAGAGATCGGTTGCAGATCCGAACCTGTATCTCTTTCGGGAACGCGGCATGGTCACACTTATCATCCTTTATGTGGATGATCTCATTCTCACCGGCGGTCATGTGGAGCACATTGGAGTGACGAAGGCTGCCTTGTCAAAGGAGTTTGAGATGACCGACTTAGACTTACTCCACTTCTTCTTGGGATTGGAGATCTGGCAGACCCAGAGGGGTTTTTTTTTCTCTCAGTAGCGGTATGTTCATGAGTTGCTTGAGGCCTTTGGGATGGAGAACTGCAAGCCTATTACCTCGCCGATGGACCCGAACACAAAGTTAACCGTTACAGATCCTTGTGAGCCAGTTGATGCCTCGCAGTACCGGAAGTTGGTTGGTTCATCGATCTGGTCACTGAACACCAAATTGGACTTGAGCTTCTCCGTGGGGCTGTTGAGCTCTTTTATGCAGACGCCATTGAAGTCTCATTGGGACACAGGATTGCGGATCATGCGGTATCTGCAGAGTACGAAGGATCTGGGACTCTTTTACACAGGAGGGAATGGAGTCAAGCTCCAAGGTTGGAGTGACTCAGATTGGGGAGGAGATCCAGACACCAGGAGATCTACTTCAGGATACAGTTTTACCCTCGGCTCAAGAGCAGTTTCTTGGAGCAGCAAGAGGCAGCCAACTATTGCCCTTTCTTCGACAGAGGCAGAGTATCGGGCTGCTTGTGGTGCTACTTGTGAGGTTGTATGGCTGCGGAGGCTGCTAGGCGAGATTGGGTTTCCACAGAGGGAGCCCACAGTCATCCAGTGCGATAACCAGAGTTGTATAGCTATTGCTCGGAACCCGGTTTTCCATGCCCGGACCAAGCATATAGAGATACAGTATCACTTTGTACGTGAGAAGATCTTGGCTGGTGACATCTTGCTACTTTATTGTTCGACGGAGGACAATGCGGCGGACCTCTTCACGAAGTCTCTACCTCAGGCTACGCTTAGGCGGCACTCCAGCTCCCTTGGGTTGGTTTCATAGCCAGAAGCTGAGAGGGGGTGTTAGAAGTCATCTCCTGTCTATATTCATACACTAGGGCCTCTGTTGTGGGTGTGCCCGCCCTGTATAAGGTGTTTTATCATTTTTCCACACTCCCCGTATTTTTTCCTATTTTTTTCCATTTTTCCTAGTGGTGGGGAGGGTGCCAGGAGCACTCCAGTGCTGGCCGACTGCATACAGATTAGTCGTGGGCTACTGGACTGCTAGCCAACTGTACTTTCTCAGTCGTGGGCATTACTCTGCTGGGCGACTGCAGTCGTGGGACCATTTTCAGCAGTCGTGGGCACTTTTTATGCTGGCCGACTGCTCTCCCAGGGATGTATATATAGGCCCCTTGCCCCCACCACTCATTCATTCAGTTTTCTCGGGATCTTGTGTATAGAGAAGAGTTTACACACCTATCTCTCTGTGTTTCTTGTGCTGTTTATTTTCTGCAGTCTACTTGCTCTTGTCTACCCAAGCTTGGTTATCATTTCCGCTGCGTATTCTGACGAGTGTATGGCCTCGTCCAAAGTTTTGCACTTGTTATTCTTGACCTGTAAATGGTACGAGTCAGGTAATCCTGCTACGAAGAAACCCAAAAGAGCAATAGAATTCATCTTCGAAAAGATCGCCATTGGCGGCCTCAGGAGCCGGTAGGTCTTCGTGTTCGAGAGCGGGTTCCAACTCTGAAGCTTGGATTGACATCTCAAAATGGGAAAGTGGGAGAAAAGCGTAATGAAACCGATCCCGTTCAAGTGCGAATAGACTCCGTTGGACACCCACACGCGTAATAGCACAACTTAAATTTCACAATATAAATGAACAACTCAATAACAACTGAAAACTGAAATGAAATGAAATGTTGATCAATGGACACCAGCACTGGGGCCGGAACGGGCCGACCCCCCCCCCCTCAATTATATGATATATTATTAGGAGTATTTAAAAGATACAATGCTCCATGGATTCAATGAGCCAGATGATGGCCATTTTATGCTTATCTTGTGACCTTGCAATGGCTGTCCGCACCTGAGCAAAGGCTACATCCAAGTCACGTACATACTCATCAGCTGCCAAAATCTCATCCTTTGTACGAAGGATGGGTGGCAAGACCACTCTGCCATAAATAATCTCAAACGGGGCCTTTCCTGTGGAGGCATGGATCGTATTGTTATAGGCAAACTCAACAAGTGGAAGATACTTCTCCCATGCAGTCTTTTGATCTGCCACATAACACTTCAACAAATCCAACACGGCTGAATTTGCAACTTCACTTTGGCCATCCGTTTGGGATGATAAGCTGATGAAAATGCACAATCTGAAAATGAAACATGGAAAGAAAGTTTGCCATTCTCATCTGCTTCTCCGAAAGCTTTGTTTGAGATAGAAAGTATCTCAAGTTTTGATGATCTGTCTTGACTACAAATTCAGCCCCAAGAAGATAATGTTTCCATATCTTTAAGGGATTGGGAATCTATTCTTGATGGTAAGCTTATTTAAAGCTCTATAGTCCACACACATGCGGAATGACCCGTTTTTCTTTTGAACAAGAAGCATGGGAAAGCAATAAGGTGAGAAACTTGGCTGAACCAAACCTTTCTCTAAAAGCTTATTTACCTGCTTCATGATTCTTCTTGTTGTGCGGCACTCACACGGTATGCGGGTTTGTTAGGTGGAGAACTGCCTGGTACAAGATCTATGCGATGATCCTCGGGCCTTTGGGGAGGTAATTCACCTGGCAATGCATCAGCAAAACAATCGTTGAATGCATGAAGAAAATTCAGCCTATCGTAAGTCATAGCATCCACATTTTGATGACTTGGTACAATGATATCACGAACAAAAACCAAGTACGTAGAAAGACTCTTTTTCATTGCTTTATTAATCTGGATGTGAGATACAAGTGGGATGGAATCCCTTTCCTTGCCGGCATCAATGATATGCATGCGGCCCCTATGCATAAAAGAAATCATGTTTGTCTTGTACTCTTTGTGGGGCTCAAGCCTATGATGCCATGGCTTGCCTAGCAATACATCACATCCATTAAGTGGTGCAACTAAGAAATGCTCATTATCAAGGTAACCCTGGATATGTATGCGCAACTTCCCTATTAGTGGGGTAACCTGCACCTCTTTACCAACAAAGGCAGCTTCTGTTTCAATCTGAGGTCCCATGTTCTCAACCTAAGGGAGGGTGGGTGGGAAAAATGAAGAACTAAACCTGCAAGTGGCTGTCCAGCAAATAAGCCCGCCTTCCGCTTGCTTCTCCTCTTCCCGTATGGCCCAAAACAGTCCTCCAATCAGCAACAAAACAGCCCCCCTCTTGCTCACACAGCTCCCAAGATCTTCCAAGAGCCTAGAGCTCTGATACCATGTCAGAATATGCAGCGGAGATGAAGACAAGATCTGAAAATACTAGAGCAAGTGCACAGCAGAAAAACGCAAAGAAGAGAGAGAGAGAGAGAGAGAGAGAGAGAGAGAGAGAGAGAAGCATATAACTCTGCTATATACACAAGAAAATCCCGGATACAAGAATGAAATGTATGGGGGGCAAGGGGCCATATTATATGGCCCCCAACAGCCAGTCGGCTTGCTGAAAAGACAGCCGACAGCCATCAGAAAGCCCATGACCTGCTCCTCCTCCAATCGGCCAGCACACAAGGAAAGTCGAGGAGCAGCAGGGACAGTCAGCCAGTATTTGGACCAACCAACAGGCACAGGACAGCCTCCCACACCAAGGAAAAATAGGGAAAAATATGGAGAGTGGGGAAAAATGAGAAGAGACCTAAATCGGGCGAGCACACCCACAACAGAGGCCCAGGTGTAAATATACAGACAGGAGATGACTGCTAACATCCCTGCACATTGTATCACCCTCTGCTGGCTATTGCCATTGTAAAAGCCTCTTGCTTAATAAAGGTGATATTGTCAACAATTGCTCTCTCTCTCTCTCTTTCCTTGTCTATGCTTTCGCCTTTGCATACTCCAACATGGTATCATACAACTAGGTCCCGGCTGCCCATCTGTGTTTTGATCCCCTTCTCTCTCCTGCATTCCTCGATTCAGTAGATGGCTATCTTTTCTCATCTACTGGCTGCATTTTTTCTGCTGAACCTGTGTTTTCTGCCTCTTCACATTTTTCCTAGAGGTGCTCCTGCCCTATACAACCCCTGCAAGGCGACATGGTACAAGTCCAAGGTGCAAGGCGACAAGGTGCAAGTCCAAGGTGGCTGTGTTTTGCTTTTTCTAAGCATTTTCTGCAGTGGCTGGTGGTGTAGTGGCTGTTTTTTACAGTCCGAACAGCTTCTGGAGGTGGTTTATTCGCGTGTGGTGCGACCTGACAAGCAGCCCCGACAACCTTGCTTCTTCCCCAACTTCCCCTCCCTCCGGTTGGGTGTTTCCGGTGCGTTTTGGTGGACTATTGTGCTGCTGTCCAGCCTCTTTCTCTCTCAGATATGATAGGGGGCTGATTGATCCTTGTGCTTCGCTCCATTGGAAAGTGCTCGATTGTGAGAAGGCCTGATGGAGGGGTTGGGATTTGCAATGGAGGTGAAAAATAGGGAAAAGGTAAGAAATCGGACTCCTAGTGAAGAATTTAGCAACTGAGTGTGCGATTACTTGAAATTGAAAAGCTAAATGAGAAATTGGGGATAATTAGAAGTGAAATTGGTCATAATTTGACTTCAATTTCAAAACACATATATGTATGTATATATGTGTATGTGTATGCAAGCTTCAAACCAAAGGTTTGAAGAAGCGAAACACCGTTTCGACCAGGAGGTTTCGTGCTATTTCGAAACATTTCATCATAGAAACAATTTGTCCCATTTCAAAGGGATGAAATGCATTTTCATGTGACTATGACCAAAGGATGATTCATGGACATCCAGTGTCTATATTCTTCCATGGAGCAACCTCAAAGAAGCATCGAGAACACTTGGTTGAGTGGTTGAAGCTGCCTACAGTCATCTCTTCTGCTAGTTTTCTCTCGATCTTGCATTAGCCATCTGGAACTTCTTGTGGTAGGGCAAGGATGGAAACTACAAGACCCGCACCAAGTTCTCCCGTGACACAATCATGGAGTCCTTGACATCATCAGTCCAAAGAAACAGTGAAGAGCTTTATTTTTCAAGTTCATTGTCTGCAGGAAGAATTTCCTAGGAACATGCTATGCAGGTTGTACTCCAGGAATTGACAGCTCCTGGCTATGGGCTTCAAATGATTTTCACAGTCACCAAGTGTCGCCATCTGGGTACCTCCAGTTCAAAAAGCTTTGCAGCTGGCCTGCTGCACACCTGGGCCCGCTCTCCTCTAGAACCCCCTCAGCATTGACGAGGAACATCTATGGCAGCCCTTGATTTGACGATTTCATTTGCTTGCCTTTTTGCCGCAATCACACTCACGGTTTCAGTTCTTCTTTCTCACAACTACTTCTTGAACAGCCCTGCCACTGCACACCACAGCTGCCAGGGTTTCGAGACCGCATCAGCACAATCGCTTCATCAATTCCACACGAATGGCTGACATCTCTTGACTCTCCCCCTCCTCCACATTGCTTGTCTCATTTCCCTGGACCACCTGGGTAACCACAGTGTGCAGTAGCTTGGGCAATGGATTACAGGATGGTGCCTGCATGACACTACATGCTACAGGCCATTCGCATGGCTCCCCCCCCCCCAACACACACACACACACCACCTTTTCTCTACCTCATTTCTCGCCATGGTCGTATGGGTAGCTTGCGAGGGTAAATATACAATCCCATCATAACCATGTGCAAGACATCTTTAAAAAACATAGGGTAGAATAGAAAAAGAGTCGCTCACCTGTTGTCCCATTCGACTCTTTCTGTTTTTGAGAGCCTCACATACTGAGGAGAAAGAGGGCTCACAGCCTTCATAACATTGTAAATCTGAAAAGCGTTCAAAAACCCATATTTTTAAAAACAAAAACAGATTTGTATTTCTATCCTTCTTTCTTTTCTTTTCTTTTTAACCCATAAGATTATGAAGTCACAACATTTTGATTCTTTGCCCACAAACAGACTCACGGACTAAGTTACAATTATTTTCTTTTAACAGAAAAAGCAAGACCCACAAACATGGTTTTTTTTTACTTACAGTTTTACAAGCAAGGATACCAAGAATTACAGAGAAGAGACAGAGGGTGGGCTCTGCGCGTGGATCATCTGCAACTGATAAGAGGAGCTGGGTGTGGAAGGCCTGTGGTTTCATCGTAACCCGTAAACGCTTGTTTTTTTGCTTTCAAACCAAACAAGGCTTAAGAGCGCTCTGGTTTTTTCGTGCCCCAGGGGCCAGCAAGTAGAATCTGGGAGAATCCGCAAGCTTTTTGCTTTTTCTCTGCCTTCCCGGACCCAATAAAACAAAGCCCAAAAAAAGAGGGCCAATTAAATTAGGTGACTTAAGTTTAATTAGGCAGCTAATTGGGCTAATTAAGTGTATGTGGACGACTTTTTAAAGACTTCACATTTCTTTTATTCAGTGATGATTTTATTGATGGTAGCTATGAACATTGAAGAGGCAACCCTTTTGCATGATTCTTTCATTTGGGACACTTAAAAGGGTGTTTGAAATTTTGGTATTAAGCACTCAAGGGAGGAATCAATTGGAACTCTACTTAATATAAATTTGTGCAATTTAAAAGTTTAATTAATTGGGTGTAATTAAACTAAGTTAGAACGTTAGTTTGCTTGTAGCATATCTCCCAATGTTATTTCCCCCTTGTGTGTGTGTGTAAGAGAGAGCATGAGCATGTAGCATGTAGCATGATCATACCTTAAAAATGAGTGTGTGTGTGTGTGTGTGTGTGTGTTTGAGCCAGCTAACACCGCCGTATGCGTTCAAGGAGGATCCTTCGGCAATTTTTGTGCAGAGCTCCGCCATCAAGTTTTGCCAAGCATACCCAGAGTGGTTAAGCCCCTATAACATGGGTACGCCCAAAAGAGATCTAATAATAAGGTGTTTATCTCTTAAAAACCTAAGTCGGTTAGGATAAGAACTACTCAGAATGTGTGTGTGTGTGTGTGTGTGTGTGTGTGTGTGTGTGTGTGTGTGTGTGAAGTAAATCAAATGTATCCCAACATCAATTGGATATAGGCATTGAACATACTTCTCACATCATCCATTGAATATACTCTATACCATATACAAAGGCATTAAGACATGCTCGCTTTTGCAATATCACATACAGTAGTGAAAATCCAAATATATTCAGTACAGTAGTGAAAATCCAAATACATAGGCATTTATCTCTTAAACACCTAAGTTGGTTAAGATAAGAACTACTCGGAATGTGTGTGTGTGTGTGTGTGTGTGTGTGTGTGTGTGTGTGTGTGTGTTTAAAATACACAATTACCTACCATACAATGTTGATAAAAAACTTTGTTAGTTTAGACCATTAATAGGTAACCTTGGGATCCCAAGTTCAACAAAAGTCCTCACGAGACCATTAACCCACACCATGTCCATCTCCCTGCCCATACAAGAAAAGGGAGATAATCTATAGACACCCTAAGAGAGGGATTCAAGGCATGGACACAAAGTCTCCCCCGCCCATTCGAGAAAAAGGATTCTATGCATTAAAGACTAGTTGCATAGAAGTATGGTTGCATGGGAAGCTAATAATAGTTGCATGGCTTACATACTTTTATGGGAAGAAGGTCCTTGGCTTTAACAAGCGGGCACAACTAGCCACAAAATTGAACTTTTTTATTTCTGTATCTATACACATTTTTATACACCTATTGGGTCTCTTCTCAATGGAATTAGATATTTGCATTAGCATAAGGTATTTGTCTCACTTATTATATTTTGTCCCATAAAGATTTGTTTATTGTAGTGCATAAATTCCATATGTAAATAATGGTAATGTTTTGTCATACATGACATGTGATAATATACTAGTAGTCAAGTGCACTTATGATAGTTCTATGTGCTATTAGTTTTTGGTAAATTTGAGAGCAAAATAGTGAAGGAAATAATCAACAACATCATTTGAGTGGCTTTGTCATTGTAAAACAATCTCAATGCATATTAATTTTTGTCATTGTAAAATGATCTCAATGCACATTAATTTTTGTCTTTCCAAATGGAAATTATTTTTAGCCTAATTTTATAAATGGCGGGACATAACATTAGTTTAAACTTTTCCTTGCACACCTGGACCCTATACCAAGTTTCCTTCTTACTTGATAGTCCACGACGAGTGCCTCAAGTCCCTAAACTCATAGTCTTTGACACTCTCTCTCTCTATATGTCCAAGGCTACTACAAGTGCCCGTGACCTTGACTAAAGTGCTCACACATACATCTACCACGTGGCTTACATCATTGGTGGCTCAGAGGTGGTTTTACTTTGTTTGGGCAGGTTACATTGGATTGTGGGGTTCTCTCTCTCTCTCTCTCTCTCTCTCTCTCTCTCTCTCTCTCTCTCTCTCTCTCTCTCTGAGATTCTCTCTCTCTCTCTCTCTCTCTCTCAGAGATTTTCACATGGCTCCTCACTTCTTGGAGCCTCACATCTTCTCTTGTCTTCAGTCTTCTTGTCATGGGCAGCTTCTCTTCATGCGTCCATGTCTTCCTCTTCTTTTAGTCTTCTTGTTGTGGCAGCTTCTCTTCACGCATCCATGTCTTCCTTTAATGCTTCCTCTAGCTCTTCTTCTCAGTGTTGATCCTCCTCTTGGAAAGAGATGTTCTTCTTTCATGGCTGGGGCCATGAGCTTGTCCGTCAGTTCTTGCTCTATATGAGCAACATGTTTTAGTGTATTGTTGACAGTTCTTTTGGGCTTTTGATGTTTATCTTGTGTCATTATGCAATGCAAACCCAAATCTATGCGCGAGAGGTCTTGCCTCTTGCCTTATTCAAGACAAGGGTAGTGTCTGATCCCATTTTTACAATGATGTAATGTGCCCAATACATAATGCATATAGCATTCATTCTTATGCACATTCCCAAATGCAACTCTCGCTATGAATAACTTGAATTTGTGTGTGGGTTAAATGCAAGACGATGATTACCACAAATTTATCAGCATAATTCTACCAAAAATTACATTAAATCAAGGGTAACAAATCTGTACGGAATGGTTGGAGTATCAAACCATCTCCAAATTGCAATTCGAAGTTACAGGGATCTGTAACTTCAGATTGTAATCTACAGTTACAAGGATCTGTATCAGATACCTAATGGCTAATTTGAACCCTCTATTGTACCAAATATAGTGATTAGTGCTGATTAATCACTGATTAGCAAATTAATCCTTTGTTTTGTGTGCAAAAAACATAGTATGCAGGGAGCCCAGATCTGAGGCCTTAGAGTTCAAATGAGCTCAAATCCTTTCAAGGCCATCAATAGCAATTAGTCTAGTCCAGACTTCGCTAGGAAAATGAACGTGAAGCGTTAAAAGCAGCATATATTATTGGGATATGTTTATTCAATAAAATTTGCGTCTTGTATGTGTGCATAAAATACTTTGGTATCCAATGAGGGTTCGTTAGATAAATGAGGATTAAGCTAAGAAACACAAGATTTGACCAAACATTGAATGCTTTTGCTTGATTCTCTCCACCTCTCCCACAATATCTCCACACCTCCTAAATCTCCTCATGCTACCCTTTATTCTCTCCCAGTAGATTCTTCTCACCTTTTCATAGGTTCTCTCACATTTACAGATTCTCTTTTACTACCTCTAGCCAAGGGCTTGTTCTCTTTTATAGCCTCTAGCCAAGGGCTTGTTCTCCTGGGGACAGTCTTCTTTTGTATTAGAAGATGACAGATGGTCTTTGGTTTTGTGATTTGCTGAACATGGTCTGAATGTAATGATGTGAAATTGGATACAATGTAAAGCTGCTTTTTGGAAATATATATATGTATATATATATCTATTGGTCTCCCAAAAAAAAACATGGATTGGCACCTCTTTTTCAAAAAATGCTGCTAAAAAATGGCTATTAAAAGAAGAAGAAATGTAGCTTACTTGGGTAATCCTGCCAATTTCTCAATCGTAAAAAGTCATATAATGTTCACTAAAAATCAATAATTTTGCCCAAAATTTTAATTTCTTGGAGAAAAATACATTATAGTTTATTAAAGGTATAAAAATACACCAGTTGCTAGACTTTAGTACATCACCTCCTATCAATCTAAAAAATTGGTGTTTGCCAAAAGACAAGGTGATCATTATGCTAATGACCTCAAGAGACTATCATTTAGGTGCCATTTTAAAATATTATTTATAGCCATTTATATGGTATTGATGTGTGAACATAGTTTAATAAAATGAACTGGGTACTTTTTCCCTACTTAGGAGCTTTTTTCCCCTAGTGTCTGTGCACACTCTTATGAGTAAATGTGTAAGTGACCATATTACGTCACTTCACTTGTATTTCACTCGTTCTCATCAATCTACTTTGAGTGTTGTGCTTCTCTATCTCTCTACTTGCTTACTACATCTTTGTGTGTGTCACTACCTTCATCTCCACTCCACCAATTGGTATCAGAGAAGGTTCTCTTGGTCCTCACCCTCTTATCACCTCCTTGAGCTACTTTATAATTGTCTTAGATTAAGCTATCCCCCTATAGTGTGCTGTTAACTATGGCAACAAGGTTTTTTTGCCTTTCAAGCCATTTCAAGGCTCATTCGCATGTTGTAAAGTTTTCATCATCGTAGACATCCCAAGTGAGTGTCAATTCAAACTATCTTTGTTCGATTTTAGGTTTTTTGCACTATAGTAGCACATACAGTTGGTGTGTAGACAAGGCTGATATCAACATCTCATCTTTGATCGTGAAACACCTTCGTCAACATCATCATCATTGTCATCAACTTTTGCATCCCTACCATTAACATTTCTAACTCTACACTCTGCCATTTCTTTATCATCATTAATCTATTGGAGAGCCATCATCAGCTGCATTCAATGTGGGCATTGATAATATCTACATGTTATTGGGATATTTGCATTTTATGTTAGAGATATATTATCAATGTGGGCATTGATAATATCTACATGTTATTGGGATATTTGCATTTTATGTTAGAGATATATTATCAATGTGGGCATTGATAATATCTACATGTTATTGGGATATTTGCATTTTATGTTAGAGATATATTATTTGTAGGTTGAAATGATAGGCAGGGATGTATTTGGGATGCTTTTCACCCACTGAGAATAAGCTTGACGAGACCAACTACTACCAGTTGTGGTCCTATATGACATGGCATGTATTGGTTAAACCAAAGGGCTTTGGATTGTTCTTTTACCATTAAGGCACCCGTTGCACTGGATAGTACTAGACTTTGGATGGTGGTACTAGTTAAAATGTAACTATGGCATCCGCCTTCACACCTCCCAAAGTGGAACAAGCTATGTGGGATGGCACAGATACACAAGCATATGCATTGGTGGCACTTTTCATGAAAAGGATAATTATTTCTTATACTCGTTCATGTAAAATTGCTAAGCAGGGTTAAGATATACTTGTTACACTTTACTAGGCATGTAACAAGGCACGAATGGTTTGCTTGTGCAAAAGTAGCTAGAGTCCAAGCATATGAATGAGAGAGACTTAATGGACCAGTTTCTCATAAGGATCAAAGATCTTAGATAGCAGCTTGCATGTATTGACGAGGCCTATTTGGGTAGTTTAGTGTCTGAATTTCTTAAAATAGCAAGAGTAATAAAAAAACGACAATAAAATCATGCAAACGATAACTCCATTTTTGGGGAAAAAACCCAAAAATGTGCCTTTTTTTAAATTATGGGGACAAAATACACACTTTCATGTCAAACATTTAAAAAAAACCACCACTTTTGTGAAAAAAGAATGCATAAAACATTACTTACATTTAACTCTAGAAACCAAAAACATCCAATATTATCAATTGGAAAAAGAGTTCTCTTCTTCAATTTGGAAAACATGATAAATTACAAAGGAGAAGAAACTCTTCCATTCAACTAGAAGAGTCCTTGGACCTTCTACTTTGAAATATCAATTGTTTTTCGGCGCAAGTGTCCAGACTCTTTTAACTCAAATCCATACACAAGAATCTCTACATCCTGCAAATTAAGCATATCCATAGGTTGACAAAATTCCACTTTTCTTTCCTTTTTGCTTTGTTTAAGCATCTCTAGATCATAATTTCCCTTGAGCGCATTGGTTGAAAGAGTTATGTACCAGTGGACTTCCACAGAAGTAACAACATTGCCCTCGTGGATAAGTTTTGTGACTTTGGCCAAGCAAAATGGATGATTGTTCTCATCATGAGAGCAAGAACTACAATCATTGTGCCCTTATTTTAGCTTATTTACATTACCCTCCCACATTTCTTTCTCTTTTGCAGACAATGCTTGGTTGATTTTCTAGGCCCAACATATATTTCCCTGGTTTCTCCATGGACCATTTGTAATAACCCGTCTCCAATTGGCATTTCATTAATTGCACCACTACCAATCATGTTACAAAGTTCACTTTCCCGCCACACAAATGGTACATTGAGCTGAATTGCATCATTTTTAAACTCCTCAATGAGTCTCTCCTAGGAAGAGGGGGTAATCAGTACTCTTGAGGCTAGTCATACACAAGAAGAGGGGGAGCCACACCAAGAAGAAGAAGAACATCCAATGATAGAATAGACTTTTATTGCCTTTTTTTTTCCATTAGTGATGTTTCTCAAAAACATTTGTATTGTTGATGAGTCTTATTATCTTATTCATAAGATCTTGTCATGATCATCATGTTTAGTACAATTTAAAGCATCTTTTCTGGGATCAAACTCATGAAGTTAATCAAATATGATCTTGTTGGTTTATGATCTATTTGAAATGAGTGATGATGGTTGTGTGTGGTGAAATGTGACCATCTTTTGTTTTGATAGTTAATTTCTTGTAGAAGAAAAAGCACATTTTTGTAATTCAAAGTAAAAATGAGTGATGATGGTTGTGTGTATATTTCATGGTGAAATGTGACCTCATCTACTCTATCTGAGCGGCATCAATATCTGTTTTATGCAAATGCAGTTTGTTGGCAGATTTGCATTTAAACTACCGGTAGGAGTCAAACCTTGCTGCTTGGCATTTTGACTTTCTTGCTTACCGGCAGTTACCGTTTGATTCGTATCAAATTTACTATTTTGGCCCTCAACACTACCATCACCTTCAGGGTCTTCTGGTATCCTATAAGGAACCAGGTCTTGCCTGCAAATTTTAGTGTTATTGAGCAAAAGCCCCAATTTTTCTACATAGCATTTACACGATTCTTTCATCCCCTCTTCCAAATCTATTGTGATTTCATTGATTTTGCTGATTCACTAACCAAAATCATATCTCGGTCATCTGTTTCAACACATCTGGTTTTCAAAATAGTATTTCATACTTGAATCTTGGCAATTTATCATTATATCCTCAGCCCATTTTACATGTTGCCTTCAACTTGCTTTAGTCGCTCTTGTTCAAGTTCTTCTTCGGCCTTTCGCCAGGCTTCAGCCATTTGGCTGCTTTCTGCCACATGTGAGTCTTTCAATTTGGCCATCTCGGCCCTTAACTCTTCTTGCATATGCAAGGCAAGATCTGTATCGATCCCGATTTGTTGCAACTTTACATTTGTCTTCAGAACTTGGGGCTACTGATCGGCCAGTGTAAAACAAGTCGACAGCCCCAACAATGCCCATGACTGGGATAATATCCAGTTGGCTAGAAAAAAAAACAAAGTTGGACAACAAAACAAGTCGGCTAGCAACATGATGAGTCAGCCACCATCAGAAAAACCAATTGGCCACCTCCTACAGTCCCCCCCCCTCTCCCCCCTCGACTAGCAAAACTAGGGGAAATATGGACAATGAGGAAAAATGGAGAAATCATACAAGTTTACGGGCACACCCACAACACTGGCCCTCACTCCCTACAATGTAATATGGTATAAACAAGAGATGACTGATAACGCCCCCTCTCGGCTCCTAGTAGATGTGGAACCAACCCCAGTGAGCTGGAGTGCTGACAGAGCATTTGCCGAGGTAGAGGCTTCGTGAAGAGGTCCGTCGTATTGTCCTCCATCAAACAAAAGATTAGCAAGATGTCACTAGCCAAAATCTTCTCACGAAGAAAGTGATATTGTATCTCTATGTGCTTGGTTCGTGCATGGAAGACCGAGTTCTAAACAATAGCTATACAGCTCTCGTTGTCGCACTAGATGACTGTGGGTTCCATAAGCCCAACGGGGTGTGTAGTGATGACAGACTCAACCATGTGTCCAATAGATAAAGATATATATATATATATATATATATATATATATATATATATATATATATATATATATAGAGAGAGAGAGAGAGAGAGAGAGAGAGAGAGAGGGGGGGGAAATAGGGATCTTGCACAATACACCACACTGAGCGAAGAACAGGCCACCCTGCCCCCTTTCAGGAATTTATTCAGGAGCAATCCACCACAGGCACGCTGGCCAGAATCAATACAATCAATGAATACAAAACAAATAGATATGTCGATGTAGGATTTCCAAGTCGATGTCAATGTCGAGGCATAAGATCTTTGATGTTGAGCACACCACGGGGATGACCCACAAGTATCTCTCACACTGGGCTAGTACTACCAGATCCAATATCCAAATGCGAACCAAATGAATCCAAGTCCAAGTCCCAATCCAATGTCCAAGTCCAAGTTCATATCCAAGTCAAAAGTTCTAGATCCAAGTCTAAGTCCAAGTCCAAGTCCAAGTCCAAGAATCACTCACTCATCCCATGAGTAATCTCCATAACTCCTATAGCCTTGTCGATGAAGAAAACCATGGAAAAGCTTTTTCTAGCAAGAAAAATGATTATACACCTATTTTAATGGTTTTCGGGTGATAAAAACCTTCAAAAAGTAATTTTTAGAGCAATTTTAGGGTTTTTGAATTTTCAGTCCATACATGCCCGTACAGTTTTATACATGTGTGTACAGTTTTGTGTAACGGTTGTACGGATATGTACAATTGTACATATTGATGATGTGGCACTGTAGTTGATGGGGTGCTCTGAATCAATGAAAAACGATGAAAAACTCTATGATTTGGTTCATGATCAAGTAGATGATGATGGAGAAGATTATCTCCATGCTTCAACAAAGATGGCAACGCAATGAAGAGGCTCGTCTTCAACTTGATGCTCAAAAGAGAGGCTCAGGCTTCTTTTATACTTGGGGAAGCCTTGCTTTTTGCCAAAAAGTGATGCTTTTGCTTTGCTTTTGCCTTTTACTTTGCTTTTGGTCTTTTTAATAGTAAAATATTACTCAACTTTAGTCAAAAGTTCTTGTTTTGGTTTTCTAGCTTCAGGGCCTTGCTTTTTGGCCTTGGAGTTGCTTTTTGAAAAAGCGGCTTGTAGCTTTTTGGTCCTCCAGATCAGTCTCCTCTTTCCAATGGTGCCCTTGGCTTGCGGTCAATCCTATTTGACTTTGCACTTTTTCTTGCTTTTTGACTGAGAATGGTGCTTTTTCTTAATCAAACCTTATGGATCCTGTCCCTATCCCATGTCTTGTCTGGTGTTCGGGCATGGGTTTCATCATGTGAAATAGAGCTAGGAGGGCCAAATAGCTACATCCCCTCCCTCTTATATTGCAGTTGTCCTCAACTATGGACTGCAAGTGTTCCAAGCACATCCATATATCCATGTGTTCCAAGTACATCAAGTACTTCCATACGTTTCAAATATATCTATATGTTCCCAATACGGCCATATGTTTCAAGGTACAAGCCCCATGTGGTGAGCTTGTGCATCTGGTCTTTCCCTATATCTGTGGTGTCACAATCTCAATGCCTTATCTTTTGACGAATGGCTTTGTTCTTGATGGTACTTCTTCATGGCCTATCACATGTGTTAGATAAAATAAATGCATACTTGCCTCCTGCAAAAACTAGACAAAAGCTAGTCAACAAACAAGTATGCATTATTCACCTCCTGCAAAAACTAGACAAAAGCTAGTCAACAAATAAGTATGCATTATTCGCGTCTACTGGGTATTCCACGTACTGGCCAGGTAGTCTGGAGCCCAATGGACTATCACATGCTATAAATCCAAGCATTGTCCACACATCAAAAACAGCACACAAAGTCAAAGAAATTAAAACATACATTAGTATTATGGAGTGCACAAGTAATGATCCTCCTGTTCATGGATTGTCTTATCTGATTTCAGCGAAATCGTGCTGAGCCATTTGGTTCCCAAGGAAACCGCTTTGACTCTCCCTCAAGGCCATATGGTCACTAGGACCGCCTGAGAATTCTTGCATAGTCATCTGGGCCATCTTGTCGCATTGACCGCCCGACTATGAAATCCAATACACATAAACGGGTTTGCATCATAAGAAAACCCTACTTGATGACATAAAAAAGTCACCAAATCTTAATCTGTTCCAAAACATCTTTGAAATACTCTTTGGTAGCATAAGGATCCTTCATCAAAGTGAAATCCATATGGTAACCCATAGAAACCGCATGGCTCAAGGGTCTCCCAAGATAATGCATCTACTTCCTTGTTGTCTTTGACATTTATAGGCCACAACATGGCCTACTTGGTCCAAGACTTCTCCAATGCAATCTCATCATATTCAACCACAAAAAGGTCTAGAATAATCCTGTATAAGAGGTCCTCTGATGTGAGGTGCCTTTGAGTAATAGACCGTTGAAGAAGAAAAGATGATGTCAGAAGAGCTGAAGCATAGTCAGTGATGAAGGCTCACATCAAGGACAATGGTGGCACTTCGTGAGGAAAAAGGCAGATCTGAGGAGCTGAGAGGGTTGTTGTCCTGAGCAAATGGTGTGCAATCACATGAGGAAGGTGATGAAGAGCAGAGAGGGCTGCTATCTCGATGTCATTAGGTGATGACTAGTAGATAGGGTTGTTGTCCCAAGTTGATGTCGAATAAGCAAAGAATGGGCTGCTATCCCAAGGTGTGCTGCAGGTACATGTATAGGAGTTGTAGATAAAACGCTACCAAGCTGATCAAGATGGCATTGCAGATGTGGGCATAGGAGCACTGTCTAGATCAATGGTGGCGATGGGTATATATGGCTCTGCATCAAGATAGATAAGAGTGCTGATGTGATGGCTACAGGTCAGAAATAGGGCGCTTAGCACACAGCGCAACTGGAGTAGTGATGGGGCTAGCAAAAGATGAAGGCGATGAGGACTACTGTGGCATAAGTGACGTTGGAGTTTACTACCAAGCAGATCAAGGCACAATGGAAGTGGGCTGATCGCTACACAAGATCAGGATGATAAGGATGATAAGGGGTATAAATACCCCACATCCCCCAAGGAGGCTACCAGTTGACTGGGGAAAGGGTAGGCATAGTCGACTGGTAAAGGGGGGTCAGGTTGGCAACCCACTTAGGGTTGTGCCCCCCACACTTGGCCCCTTTTAGGCCCCTTCTTAAGGGCCCTTTTGGGGGTCCTTTTGGGGCTAGTCAAGATAGCTTCACACCCTCTCTCAAACCAAAATCATGCCTGAAGAAGTGATGAAGAAGTAGTGGTACTTGGGTAATTGGTGAAGAGGAACTGTGATGATGAGGTTAGGTAGTGGTAGGTTGTTGCCATTCAACTCTTTGTCTTTTGTAGTAGGTGTAGTTGGGTTGCACATTGGATCAAGTGCTTGTAGAGGATTAGGGTAAAATGCTGCACATGCAAGGTGTTTTCACATGCATGAACACTCAAATAGGATTTCGTTCATGCATGCGCCCCAAAACAAAGAACATAATGATATGCAAAGGGTATGCAAATGCATAGGGTTTTCACACGAGCAATGCACTCATTGAGTTTTCACTACTCATGCGCCCTTTACAAAAAAGATGATGGGTACAATACAAAATGAGGAGGGAGGTCCCCTCTCAAGATGCTAATAATGATGGTAGAGGGCCGATGTAAATCTGCACATGTAGGTGCATGAGGGGAATAGTACTCTCATTGTCGATGTAGATAAGAGTGGTAGTAGCCATGAGAACTTTGATCTCCACTAGAGGCTAGTTATCACACACCCCCTCTTAGGCCAAAAGGGGACCATGACAAAAGATGAGTTGATGAAAAAGGATACCAGGGTCCCACACTGGCAGAAGGCATGTATCCCCCTCTGGAAGCGAAGTCTAATAAGTTTTGAGAGGAAGGTCATGATGTCAAAGGTGTAGAGGGTGAGTAGGTGTGGATAGGCTGGTTGTCTCCCAATGAAAGACCTCAAATGGGGGTCTCCAATGAGTAAGAAATCACATCCTCCATGTGGTCCAAATATAAGTATTGAGAATCAACTCTCCTAGTGAGAAAGGTTGGTCCTCCAAAAATGCGGGTAGATTATCCATGATGTGTGCCCTCGAGGTCTTCAATTCCTTTGCTCATGATAGCTCTATAGGGCAAAACGATGAAAGGGCTAGATGTGCGAGAGATTAAAGCAAATCAACATAGCATGAAATGGATGAATGAGTGTATGTACAATGATGAATGTAATCATGTACAAGAGGCCCTTTGACGTGAGGTGACTCTGAGTAGTAGACTGTCGAAGAAGCAAGATGAGGTCAGAGCTAAAGCACGGTCAGTGATGAAGGCTCACGTTGAGGATGTTAGTGACACTTCATAAGGTGGTCAGTGTCGCGAAGGCTCAGGTCAATGGATGCGGTGACACTCCGAGGTAGTAGATGTTTGTAGTGGGCAATAGAAATGTAGTGGTTTAGGCTATACCTAAGGGGTGCAAACAAACGCAAATCTACAGATGAGTGGATTGTAGGAGAAACACATATCTGAGGAGAAAAAGAGGGCTATTGTCCTATGTTGACAGATCTGAGGAGAAAAAGAGGGCTATTGTCCTATGTTGACATCATGAGGTAGGTGGTGAAGAGCAAATGGCATGTTGATGTCATGAGGTAGGTGGTGAAGAGCAAAGAGGGTTGCTGTCCCAATGTCGTTATGAGGTAGGTGGTGAAGAGCAAAGAGGGTTGCTGTCCCAATGTCGTCAGGTGATGATGAGCAGAGAGGGCTACTGTCCCAAGTCGATGTCAAATGAGCAGAGAATGGATTATTGTCCCAAGGTGTGCTACAAGTACAAGAGCTATAGATAAAACGTTGTTAGGCTTATCAAAAGGATGCTACAGATGTGGGTGTAGGAGCACTATCTAGATCAGTGGTGGTGATGGCTGTAAATGGCTCCGCACCAAGATAGATAAGAGTGTTACTATGGATAGGTAAAAAACGTGGTGCTAGGATAGATTGCAACTGGAGTGGGGATGGGGCTAGCAGAAGATGAGGGCGATGGATTGCTGTGGGCTGATTGCTACACAAGATCAAGGCAATGATGGGTATAAATACCCCACATCCCCCAAGGAGGCTACCAGTTGACTGGGAAAAGGGTAGGCCTAGTCGACTGGTCAAGGGGGGTCAGGTTGGCAACCCACTTAGGGTTGTGCCCCCCACACTTGGCCCATTTTAAGCCCCTTCTTAAGGGCCCTTTTGGGGGCCCTTTTGGGGCTAGTCAAGATAGCTTCACACCCTCTCTCAAACCAAAATCATGCCTGAAGAAGTGATGAAGAAGTAGTGGTACTTGGGTAATTGGTGAAGAGGAACTGTGATGAGGTTAGGTAGTGGTAGGTTGTTGCCATTCAACTCTTTGTCTTTTGTAGTAGGTGTAGTTGGGTTGCACATTGGATCAAGTGCTTGTAGAGGATTAGGGTAAAATGCTGCACATGCAAGGTGTTTTCACATGCATGAACACTCAAATAGGATTTTGTTCATGCATGCGCCCCAAAACAAAGAACATAATGATATGCAAAGGGTATGCAAATGCATAGGGTTTTCACACGAGCAATGCACTCATTGAGTTTTCACTACTCATGCGCCCTTTACAAAAAAGATGATGGGTACAATACAAAATGAGGAGGGAGGTCCCCTCTCAAGATGCTAATGATG
Source organism: Cibotium barometz (assembly GCF_041138505.1). NCBI lineage: Eukaryota > Viridiplantae > Streptophyta > Polypodiopsida > Cyatheales > Cibotiaceae > Cibotium > Cibotium barometz. The sequence goes on along the minus strand of NC_141059.1, from coordinate 28,000,181 downwards.
ATGGTAGAGGGCCGATGTAAATCTGCACATGTAGGTGCATGAGGGAAATAGTACTCTCATTGTCGATGTAGATAAGAGTGGTAGTAGCCATGAGAACTTTGATCTCCACTAGAGGCTAGTTATCACACACCCCCTCTTAGGCCAAAAGGGGACCATGACAAAAGATGAGTTGATGAAAAAGGATACCAGGGTCCCACACTGGCAGAAGGCATGTATCCCCCTCTGGAAGCGAAGTCTAATAAGTTCTGAGAGGAAGGTCATGATGTCAAAGGTGTAGAGGGTGAGTAGGTGTGGATAGGCTGGTTGTCTCCCAATGAAAGACCTCAAATGGGGGTCTCCAATGAGTAAGAAATCACATCCTCCATGTGGTCCAAATATAAGTATTGAGAATCAACTCTCCTAGTGAGAAACGTTGGTCCTCCAAAAATGCGGGTAGATTATCCTTGATGTGTGCCCTCGAGGTCTTCAATTCCTTTGCTCATGATAGCTCTATAGGGCAAAACGATGAAAGGGCTAGATGTGCGAGAGATTAAAGCAAATCAACATAGCATGAAATGGATGAATGAGTGTATGTACAATGATGAATGTAATCATGTACAAGAGGCCCTCTGACGTGAGGTGACTCTGAGTAGTAGACTGTCGAAGAAGCAAGATGAGGTCAGAGCTAAAGCACGGTCAGTGATGAAGGCTAATGTTGAGGATGTTAGTGACACTTCATAAGGTGGTCAGTGTCGCGAAGGCTCAGGTCAATGGATGCGGTGACACTCCGAGGTAGTAGATGTTTGTAGTGGGCAATAGAAATGTAGTGGTTTAGGCTATACCTAAGGGGTGCAAACAAACGCAAATCTACAGATGAGTGGATTGTAGGAGAAACACATATCTGAGGAGAAAAAGAGGGCTATTGTCCTATGTTAACAGATCTGAGGAGAAAAAGAGGGCTATTGTCCTATGTTGACATCATGAGGTAGGTGGTGAAGAGCAAATGGCATGTTGATGTCATGAGGTAGGTGGTGAAGAGCAAAGAGGGTTGCTGTCCCAATGTCGTTATGAGGTAGGTGGTGAAGAGCAAAGAGGGTTGCTGTCCCAATGTCGTCAGGTGATGATGAGCAGAGAGGGCTACTGTCCCAAGTCGATGTCAAATGAGCAGAGAATGGATTATTGTCCCAAGGTGTGCTACAAGTACAAGAGCTATAGATAAAACGTTGTTAGGCTTATCAAAAGGATGCTACAGATGTGGGTGTAGGAGCACTATCTAGATCAGTGGTGGTGATGGCTGTAAATGGCTCTGCACCAAGATAGATAAGAGTGTTACTGTGGATAGGTAAAAAACGTGGTGCTAGGATAGATTGCAACTGGAGTGGGGATGGGGCTAGCAGAAGATGAGGGCGATGGATTGCTGTGGGCTGATTACTACACAAGATCAAGGCGATGATGGGTATAAATACCCCACATCCCCCAAGGAGGCTACCAGTTGACTGGGGAAAGGGTAGGCATAGTCGACTGGTAAAGGGGGGTCAGGTTGGCAACCCACTTAGGGTTGTGCCCCCCACACTTGGCCCCTTTTAGGCCCCTTCTTAAGGGCCCTTTTGGGGGTCCTTTTGGGGCTAGTCAAGATAGCTTCACACCCTCTCTCAAACCAAAATCATGCCTGAAGAAGTGATGAAGAAGTAGTGGTACTTGGGTAATTGGTGAAGAGGAACTGTGATGATGAGGTTAGGTAGTGGTAGGTTGTTGCCATTCAACTCTTTGTCTTTTGTAGTAGGTGTAGTTGGGTTGCACATTGGATCAAGTGCTTGTAGAGGATTAGGGTAAAATGCTGCACATGCAAGGTGTTTTCACATGCATGAACACTCAAATAGGATTTCGTTCATGCATGCGCCCCAAAACAAAGAACATAATGATATGCAAAGGGTATGCAAATGCATAGGGTTTTCACACGAGCAATGCACTCATTGAGTTTTCACTACTCATGCGCCCTTTACAAAAAAGATGATGGGTACAATACAAAATGAGGAGGGAGGTCCCCTCTCAAGATGCTAATAATGATGGTAGAGGGCCGATGTAAATCTGCACATGTAGGTGCATGAGGGGAATAGTACTCTCATTGTCGATGTAGATAAGAGTGGTAGTAGCCATGAGAACTTTGATCTCCACTAGAGGCTAGTTATCACACACCCCCTCTTAGGCCAAAAGGGGACCATGACAAAAGATGAGTTGATGAAAAAGGATACCAGGGTCCCACACTGGCAGAAGGCATGTATCCCCCTCTGGAAGCGAAGTCTAATAAGTTCTGAGAGGAAGGTCATGATGTCAAAGGTGTAGAGGGTGAGTAGGTGTGGATAGGCTGGTTGTCTCCCAATGAAAGACCTCAAATGGGGGTCTCCAATGAGTAAGAAATCACATCCTCCATGTGGTCCAAATATAAGTATTGAGAATCAACTCTCCTAGTGAGAAAGGTTGGTCCTCCAAAAATGCGGGTAGATTATCCATGATGTGTGCCCTCGAGGTCTTCAATTCCTTTGCTCATGATAGCTCTATAGGGCAAAACGATGAAAGGGCTAGATGTGCGAGAGATTAAAGCAAATCAACATAGCATGAAATGGATGAATGAGTGTATGTACAATGATGAATGTAATCATGTACAAGAGGCCCTCTGACGTGAGGTGACTCTGAGTAGTAGACTGTCGAAGAAGCAAGATGAGGTCAGAGCTAAAGCACGGTCAGTGATGAAGGCTCACGTTGAGGATGTTAGTGACACTTCATAAGGTGGTCAGTGTCGCGAAGGCTCAGGTCAATGGATGCGGTGACACTCCGAGGTAGTAGATGTTTGTAGTGGGCAATAGAAATGTAGTGGTTTAGGCTATACCTAAGGGGTGCAAACAAACGCAAATCTACAGATGAGTGGATTGTAGGAGAAACAGATATTTGAGGAGAAAAAGAGGGCTATTGTCCTATGTTGACAGATCTGAGGAGAAAAAGAGGGCTATTGTCCTATGTTGACATCATGAGGTAGGTGGTGAAGAGCAAATGGCATGTTGATGTCATGAGGTAGGTGGTGAAGAGCAAAGAGGGTTGCTGTCCCAATGTCGTTATGAGGTAGGTGGTGAAGAGCAAAGAGGGTTGCTGTCCCAATGTCGTCAGGTGATGATGAGCAGAGAGGGCTACTGTCCCAAGTCGATGTCAAATGAGCAGAGAATGGATTATTGTCCCAAGGTGTGCTACAAGTACAAGAGCTATAGATAAAACGTTGTTAGGCTTATCAAAAGGATGCTACAGATGTGGGTGTAGGAGCACTATCTAGATCAGTGGTGGTGATGGCTGTAAATGGCTCTGCACCAAGATAGATAAGAGTGTTACTATGGATAGGTAAAAAACGTGGTGCTAGGATAGATTGCAACTGGAGTGGGGATGGGGCTAGCAGAAGATGAGGGCGATGGATTGCTGTGGGCTGATTGCTACACAAGATCAAGGCGATGATGGGTATAAATACCCCACATCCCCCAAGGAGGCTACCAGTTGACTGAGAAAAGGGTAGGCCTAGTCGACTGGTCAAGGGGGGTCAGGTTGGCAACCCACTTAGGGTTGTGCCCCCCACACTTGGCCCCTTTTAAGCCCCTTCTTAAGGGCCCTTTTGGGGGCCCTTTTGGGGCTAGTCAAGATAGCTTCACACCCTCTCTCAAACCAAAATCATGCCTGAAGAAGTGATGAAGAAGTAGTGGTACTTGGGTAATTGGTGAAGAGGAACTGTGATGAGGTTAGGTAGTGGTAGGTTGTTGCCATTCAACTCTTTGTCTTTTGTAGTAGGTGTAGTTGGGTTGCACATTGGATCAAGTGCTTGTAGAGGATTAGGGTAAAATGCTGCACATGCAAGGTGTTTTCACATGCATGAACACTCAAATAGGATTTTGTTCATGCATGCGCCCCAAAACAAAGAACATAATGATATGCAAAGGGTATGCAAATGCATAGGGTTTTCACACGAGCAATGCACTCATTGAGTTTTCACTACTCATGCGCCCTTTACAAAAAAGATGATGGGTACAATACAAAATGAGGAGGGAGGTCCCCTCTCAAGATGCTAATGATGATGGTAGAGGGCCGATGTAAATCTGCACATGTAGGTGCATGAGGGAAATAGTACTCTCATTGTCGATGTAGATAAGAGTGGTAGTAGCCATGAGAACTTTGATCTCCACTAGAGGCTAGTTATCACACACCCCCTCTTAGGCCAAAAGGGGACCATGACAAAAGATGAGTTGATGAAAAAGGATACCAGGGTCCCACACTGGCAGAAGGCATGTATCCCCCTCTGGAAGCGAAGTCTAATAAGTTCTGAGAGGAAGGTCATGATGTCAAAGGTGTAGAGGGTGAGCAGGTGTGGATAGGCTGGTTGTCTCCCAATGAAAGACCTCAAATGGGGGTCTCCAATGAGTAAGAAATCACATCCTCCATGTGGTCCAAATATAAGTATTGAGAATCAACTCTCCTAGTGAGAAACGTTGGTCCTCCAAAAATGCGGGTAGATTATCCTTGATGTGTGCCCTCGAGGTCTTCAATTCCTTTGCTCATGATAGCTCTATAGGGCAAAACGATGAAAGGGCTAGATGTGCGAGAGATTAAAGCAAATCAACATAGCATGAAATGGATGAATGAGTGTATATACAATTATGAATGTAATCATGTACAAGAGGCCCTCTGACGTGAGGTGACTCTGAGTAGTAGACTGTCGAAGAAGCAAGATGAGGTCAGAGCTAAAGCACGGTCAGTGATGAAGGCTAAGGTTGAGGATGTTAGTGACACTTCATAAGGTGGTCAGTGTCGCGAAGGCTCAGGTCAATGGATGCGGTGACACTCCGAGGTAGTAGATGTTTGTAGTGGGCAATAGAAATGTAGTGGTTTAGGCTATACCTAAGGGGTGCAAACAAACGCAAATCTACAGATGAGTGGATTGTAGGAGAAACACATATCTGAGGAGAAAAAGAGGGCTATTGTCCTATGTTAACAGATCTGAGGAGAAAAAGAGGGCTATTGTCCTATGTTGACATCATGAGGTAGGTGGTGAAGAGCAAATGGCATGTTGATGTCATGAGGTAGGTGGTGAAGAGCAAAGAGGGTTGCTGTCCCAATGTCGTTATGAGGTAGGTGGTGAAGAGCAAAGAGGGTTGCTGTCCCAATGTCGTCAGGTGATGATGAGCAGAGAGGGCTACTGTCCCAAGTCGATGTCAAATGAGCAGAGAATGGATTATTGTCCCAAGGTGTGCTACAAGTACAAGAGCTATAGATAAAACGTTGTTAGGCTTATCAAAAGGATGCTACAGATGTGGGTGTAGGAGCACTATCTAGATCAGTGGTGGTGATGGCTGTAAATGGCTCTGCACCAAGATAGATAAGAGTGTTACTGTGGAAAGGTAAAAAATGTGGTGCTAGGATAGATTGCAACTGGAGTGGGGATGGGGCTAGCAGAAGATGAGGGCGATGGATTGCTGTGGGCTGATTACTACACAAGATCAAGGCGATGATGGGTATAAATACCCCACATCCCCCAAGGAGGCTACCAGTTGACTGGGGAAAGGGTAGGCCTAGTCGACTGGTCAAGGGGGGTCAGGTTGGCAACCCACTTAGGGTTGTGCCCCCCACACTTGGCCCCTTTTAAGCCCCTTCTTAAGGGCCCTTTTTGGGGGTCCTTTTGGGGCTAGTCAAGATAGCTTCACACCCTCTCTCAAACCAAAATCATGCCTGAAGAAGTGATGAAGAAGTAGTGGTACTTGGGTAATTGGTGAAGAGGAACTGTGATGATGAGGTTAGGTAGTGGTAGGTTGTTGCCATTCAACTCTTTGTCTTTTGTAGTAGGTGTAGTTGGGTTGCACATTGGATCAAGTGCTTGTAGAGGATTAGGGTAAAATGCTGCACATGCAAGGTGTTTTCACATGCATGAACACTCAAATAGGATTTTGTTCATGCATGCGCCCCAAAACAAAGAACATAATGATATGCAAAGGGTACGCAAATGCATAGGGTTTTCACACGAGCAATGCACTCATTGAGTTTTCACTACTCATGCGCCCTTTACAAAAAAGATGATGGGTACAATACAAAATGAGGAGGGAGGTCCCCTCTCAAGATGCTAATGATGATGGTAGAGGGCCGATGTAAATCTGCACATGTAGGTGCATGAGGGAAATAGTACTCTCATTGTCGATGTAGATAAGAGTGGTAGTAGCCATGAGAACTTTGATCTCCACTAGAGGCTAGTTATCACACACCCCCTCTTAGGCCAAAAGGGGACCATGACAAAAGATGAGTTGATGAAAAAGGATACCAGGGTCCCACACTGGCAGAAGGCATGTATCCCCCTCTGGAAGCGAAGTCTAATAAGTTCTGAGAGGAAGGTCATGATGTCAAAGGTGTAGAGGGTGAGTAGGTGTGGATAGGCTGGTTGTCTCCCAATGAAAGACCTCAAATGGGGGTCTCCAATGAGTAAGAAATCACATCCTCCATGTGGTCCAAATATAAGTATTGAGAATCAACTCTCCTAGTGAGAAACGTTGGTCCTCCAAAAATGCGGGTAGATTATCCTTGATGTGTGCCCTCGAGGTCTTCAATTCCTTTGCTCATGATAGCTCTATAGGGCAAAACGATGAAAGGGCTAGATGTGCGAGAGATTAAAGCAAATCAACATAGCATGAAATGGATGAATGAGTGTATGTACAATGATGAATGTAATCATGTACAAGAGGCCCTCTGACGTGAGGTGACTCTGAGTAGTAGACTGTCGAAGAAGCAAGATGAGGTCAGAGCTAAAGCACGGTCAGTGATGAAGGCTAACGTTGAGGATGTTAGTGACACTTCATAAGGTGGTCAGTGTCGCGAAGGCTCAGGTCAATGGATGCGGTGACACTCCGAGGTAGTAGATGTTTGTAGTGGGCAATAGAAATGTAGTGGTTTAGGCTATACCTAAGGGGTGCAAACAAACGCAAATCTACAGATGAGTGGATTGTAGGAGAAACACATATCTGAGGAGAAAAAGAGGGCTATTGTCCTATGTTAACAGATCTGAGGAGAAAAAGAGGGCTATTGTCCTATGTTGACATCATGAGGTAGGTGGTGAAGAGCAAATGGCATGTTGATGTCATGAGGTAGGTGGTGAAGAGCAAAGAGGGTTGCTGTCCCAATGTCGTTATGAGGTAGGTGGTGAAGAGCAAAGAGGGTTGCTGTCCCAATGTCGTCAGGTGATGATGAGCAGAGAGGGCTACTGTCCCAAGTCGATGTCAAATGAGCAGAGAATGGATTATTGTCCCAAGGTGTGCTACAAGTACAAGAGCTATAGATAAAACGTTGTTAGGCTTATCAAAAGGATGCTACAGATGTGGGTGTAGGAGCACTATCTAGATCAGTGGTGGTGATGGCTGTAAATGGCTCTGCACCAAGATAGATAAGAGTGTTACTGTGGAAAGGTAAAAAATGTGGTGCTAGGATAGATTGCAACTGGAGTGGGGATGGGGCTAGCAGAAGATGAGGGCGATGGATTGCTGTGGGCTGATTACTACACAAGATCAAGGCGATGATGGGTATAAATACCCCACATCCCCCAAGGAGGCTACCAGTTGACTGGGGAAAGGGTAGGCCTAGTCGACTGGTCAAGGGGGGTCAGGTTGGCAACCCACTTAGGGTTGTGCCCCCCACACTTGGCCCCTTTTAAGCCCCTTCTTAAGGGCCCTTTTTGGGGGCCCTTTTGGGGCTAGTCAAGATAGCTTCACACCCTCTCTCAAACCAAAATCATGCCTGAAGAAGTGATGAAGAAGTAGTGGTACTTGGGTAATTGGTGAAGAGGAACTGTGATGATGAGGTTAGGTAGTGGTAGGTTGTTGCCATTCAACTCTTTGTCTTTTGTAGTAGGTGTAGTTGGGTTGCACATTGGATCAAGTGCTTGTAGAGGATTAGGGTAAAATGCTGCACATGCAAGGTGTTTTCACATGCATGAACACTCAAATAGGATTTTGTTCATGCATGCGCCCCAAAACAAAGAACATAATGATATGCAAAGGGTACGCAAATGCATAGGGTTTTCACACGAGCAATGCACTCATTGAGTTTTCACTACTCATGCGCCCTTTACAAAAAAGATGATGGGTACAATACAAAATGAGGAGGGAGGTCCCCTCTCAAGATGCTAATGATGATGGTAGAGGGCCGATGTAAATCTGCACATGTAGGTGCATGAGGGAAATAGTACTCTCATTGTCGATGTAGATAAGAGTGGTAGTAGCCATGAGAACTTTGATCTCCACTAGAGGCTAGTTATCACACACCCCCTCTTAGGCCAAAAGGGGACCATGACAAAAGATGAGTTGATGAAAAAGGATACCAGGGTCCCACACTGGCAGAAGGCATGTATCCCCCTCTGGAAGCGAAGTCTAATAAGTTCTGAGAGGAAGGTCATGATGTCAAAGGTGTAGAGGGTGAGTAGGTGTGGATAGGCTGGTTGTCTCCCAATGAAAGACCTCAAATGGGGGTCTCCAATGAGTAAGAAATCACATCCTCCATGTGGTCCAAATATAAGTATTGAGAATCAACTCTCCTAGTGAGAAACGTTGGTCCTCCAAAAATGCGGGTAGATTATCCTTGATGTGTGCCCTCGAGGTCTTCAATTCCTTTGCTCATGATAGCTCTATAGGGCAAAACGATGAAAGGGCTAGATGTGCGAGAGATTAAAGCAAATCAACATAGCATGAAATGGATGAATGAGTGTATGTACAATGATGAATGTAATCATGTACAAGAGGCCCTCTGACGTGAGGTGACTCTGAGTAGTAGACTGTCGAAGAAGCAAGATGAGGTCAGAGCTAAAGCACGGTCAGTGATGAAGGCTAACGTTGAGGATGTTAGTGACACTTCATAAGGTGGTCAGTGTCGCGAAGGCTCAGGTCAATGGATGCGGTGACACTCCGAGGTAGTAGATGTTTGTAGTGGGCAATAGAAATGTAGTGGTTTAGGCTATACCTAAGGGGTGCAAACAAACGCAAATCTACAGATGAGTGGATTGTAGGAGAAACACATATCTGAGGAGAAAAAGAGGGCTATTGTCCTATGTTAACAGATCTGAGGAGAAAAAGAGGGCTATTGTCCTATGTTGACATCATGAGGTAGGTGGTGAAGAGCAAATGGCATGTTGATGTCATGAGGTAGGTGGTGAAGAGCAAAGAGGGTTGCTGTCCCAATGTCGTTATGAGGTAGGTGGTGAAGAGCAAAGAGGGTTGCTGTCCCAATGTCGTCAGGTGATGATGAGCAGAGAGGGCTACTGTCCCAAGTCGATGTCAAATGAGCAGAGAATGGATTATTGTCCCAAGGTGTGCTACAAGTACAAGAGCTATAGATAAAACGTTGTTAGGCTTATCAAAAGGATGCTACAGATGTGGGTGTAGGAGCACTATCTAGATCAGTGGTGGTGATGGCTGTAAATGGCTCTGCACCAAGATAGATAAGAGTGTTACTGTGGATAGGTAAAAAACGTGGTGCTAGGATAGATTGCAACTAGAGTGGGGATGGGGCTAGCAGAAGATGAGGGCGATGGATTGCTGTGGGCTGATTACTACACAAGATCAAGGCGATGATGGGTATAAATACCCCACATCCCCCAAGGAGGCTACCAGTTGACTGGGGAAAGGGTAGGCCTAGTCGACTGGTAAAGGGGGGTCAGGTTGGCAACCCACTTAGGGTTGTGCCCCCCACACTTGGCCCCTTTTAAGCCCCTTCTTAAGGGCCCTTTTTGGGGGCCCTTTTGGGGCTAGTCAAGATAGCTTCACACCCTCTCTCAAACCAAAATCATGCCTGAAGAAGTGATGAAGAAGTAGTGGTACTTGGGTAATTGGTGAAGAGGAACTGTGATGAGGTTAGGTAGTGGTAGGTTGTTGCCATTCAACTCTTTGTCTTTTGTAGTAGGTGTAGTTGGGTTGCACATTGGATCAAGTGCTTGTAGAGGATTAGGGTAAAATGCTGCACATGCAAGGTGTTTTCACATGCATGAACACTCAAATAGGATTTTGTTCATGCATGCGCCCCAAAACAAAGAACATAATGATATGCAAAGGGTATGCAAATGCATAGGGTTTTCACACGAGCAATGCACTCATTGAGTTTTCACTACTCATGCGCCCTTTACAAAAAAGATGATGGGTACAATACAAAATGAGGAGGGAGGTCCCCTCTCAAGATGCTAATGATGATGGTAGAGGGCCGATGTAAATCTGCACATGTAGGTGCATGAGGGAAATAGTACTCTCATTGTCGATGTAGATAAGAGTGGTAGTAGCCATGAGAACTTTGATCTCCACTAGAGGCTAGTTATCACACACCCCCTCTTAGGCCAAAAGGGGACCATGACAAAAGATGAGTTGATGAAAAAGGATACCAGGGTCCCACACTGGTGGGCAGAAGGCATGTATCCCCCTCTGGAAGCGAAGTCTAATAAGTTCTGAGAGGAAGGTCATGATGTCAAAGGTGTAGAGGGTGAGTAGGTGTGGATAGGCTGGTTGTCTCCCAATGAAAGACCTCAAATGGGGGTCTCCAATGAGTAAGAAATCACATCCTCCATGTGGTCCAAATATAAGTATGGAGAATCAACTCTCCTAGTGAGAAAGGTTGGTCCTCCAAAAATGCGGGTAGATTATCCTTGATGTGTGCCCTCGAGGTCTTCAATTCCTTTGCTCATGATAGCTCTATAGGGCAAAACGATGAAAGGGCTAGATGTGCGAGAGATTAAAGCAAATCAACATAGCATGAAATGGATGAATGAGTGTATGTACAATGATGAATGTAATCATGTACAAGAGGCCCTCTGACGTGAGGTGACTCTGAGTAGTAGACTGTCGAAGAAGCAAGATGAGGTCAGAGCTAAAGCACGGTCAGTGATGAAGGCTCACGTTGAGGATGTTAGTGACACTTCATAAGGTGGTCAGTGTCGCGAAGGCTTAGGTCAATGGATGCGGTGACACTCCGAGGTAGTAGATGTTTGTAGTGGGCAATAGAAATGTAGTGGTTTAGGCTATACCTAAGGGGTGCAAACAAACGCAAATCTACAGATGAGTAGATTGTAGGAGAAACACATATCTGAGGAGAAAAAGAGGGCTATTGTCCTATGTTGACAGATCTGAGGAGAAAAAGAGGGCTATTGTCCTATGTTGACATCATGAGGTAGGTGGTGAAGAGCAAATGGCATGTTGATGTCATGAGGTAGGTGGTGAAGAGCAAAGAGGGTTGCTGTCCCAATGTCGTTATGAGGTAGGTGGTGAAGAGCAAAGAGGGTTGCTGTCCCAATGTCGTCAGGTGATGATGAGCAGAGAGGGCTACTGTCCCAAGTCGATGTCAAATGAGCAGAGAATGGATTATTGTCCCAAGGTGTGCTACAAGTACAAGAGCTATAGATAAAACGTTGTTAGGCTTATCAAAAGGATGCTACAGATGTGGGTGTAGGAGCACTATCTAGATCAGTGGTGGTGATGGCTGTAAATGGCTCTGCACCAAGATAGATAAGAGTGTTACTGTGGATAGGTAAAAAACGTGGTGCTAGGATAGATTGCAACTGGAGTGGGGATGGGGCTAGCAGAAGATGAGGGCGATGGATTGCTGTGGGCTGATTGCTACACAAGATCAAGGCGATGATGGGTATAAATACCCCACATCCCCCAAGGAGGCTACCAGTTGACTGGGGAAAGGGTAGGCCTAGTCGACTGGTAAAGGGGGGTCAGGTTGGCAACCCACTTAGGGTTGTGCCCCCCACACTTGGCCCCTTTTAAGCCCCTTCTTAAGGGCCCTTTTTGGGGGCCCTTTTGGGGCTAGTCAAGATAGCTTCACACCCTCTCTCAAACCAAAATCATGCCTGAAGAAGTGATGAAGAAGTAGTGGTACTTGGGTAATTGGTGAAGAGGAACTGTGATGAGGTTAGGTAGTGGTAGGTTGTTGCCATTCAACTCTTTGTCTTTTGTAGTAGGTGTAGTTGGGTTGCACATTGGATCAAGTGCTTGTAGAGGATTAGGGTAAAATGCTGCACATGCAAGGTGTTTTCACATGCATGAACACTCAAATAGGATTTTGTTCATGCATGCGCCCCAAAACAAAGAACATAATGATATGCAAAGGGTATGCAAATGCATAGGGTTTTCACATGAGCAATGCACTCATTGAGTTTTCACTACTCATGCGCCCTTTACAAAAAAGATGATGGGTACAATACAAAATGAGGAGGGAGGTCCCCCTCTCAAGATGCTAATGATGATGGTAGAGGGCCGATGTAAATCTGCACATGTAGGTGCATGAGGGAAATAGTACTCTCATTGTCGATGTAGATAAGAGTGGTAGTAGCCATGAGAACTTTGATCTCCACTAGAGGCTAGTTATCACACACCCCCTCTTAGGCCAAAAGGGGACCATGACAAAAGATGAGTTGATGAAAAAGGATACCAGGGTCCCACACTGGCAGAAGGCATGTATCCCCCTCTGGAAGCGAAGTCTAATAAGTTCTGAGAGGAAGGTCATGATGTCAAAGGTGTAGAGGGTGAGTAGGTGTGGATAGGCTGGTTGTCTCCCAATGAAAGACCTCAAATGGGGGTCTCCAATGAGTAAGAAATCACATCCTCCATGTGGTCCAAATATAAGTATTGAGAATCAACTCTCCTAGTGAGAAAGGTTGGTCCTCCAAAAATGCGGGTAGATTATCCATGATGTGTGCCCTCGAGGTCTTCAATTCCTTTGCTCATGATAGCTCTATAGGGCAAAACGATGAAAGGGCTAGATGTGCGAGAGATTAAAGCAAATCAACATAGCATGAAATGGATGAATGAGTGTATGTACAATGATGAATGTAATCATGTACAAGAGGCCCTCTGACGTGAGGTGACTCTGAGTAGTAGACTGTCGAAGAAGCAAGATGAGGTCAGACAGCTAAAGCACAGTCAGTGATGAAGGCTCACGTTGAGGATGTTAGTGACACTTCATAAGGTGGTCAGTGTCGCGAAGGCTCAGGTCAATGGATGCGGTGACACTCCGAGGTAGTAGATGTTTGTAGTGGGCAATAGAAATGTAGTGGTTTAGGCTATACCTAAGGGGTGCAAACAAACGCAAATCTACAGATGAGTGGATTGTAGGAGAAACACAGATCTGAGGAGAAAAAGAGGGCTATTGTCCTATGTTGACATCATGAGGTAGGTGGTGAAGAGCAAATGGCATGTTGATGTCATGAGGTAGGTGGTGAAGAGCAAAGAGGGTTGCTGTCCCAATGTCATCAGGTGATGATGAGCAGAGAGGGTTGTCCCAAGTCGATGTCAAATGAGCAGAGAATGGATTATTGTCCCAAGGTGTGCTACAAGTACAAGAGCTATAGATAAAACGTTGTTAGGCTTATCAAAAGGATGCTACAGATGTGGGTGTAGGAGCACTATCTAGATCAGTGGGGTGGTGATGGCTGTAAATGGCTCTGCACCAAGATAGATAAGAGTGTTACTATGGATAGGTAAAAAACGTGGTGCTAGGATAGAGTGCAACTGGAGTGGGGATGGGGCTAGCAGAAGATGAGGGCGATGGATTGCTGTGGGCTGATCGCTACACAAGATCAAGGCGATGATGGGTATAAATACCCCACACCCCCCAAGGAGGCTGCCAACAATCGACCGAGGAAAGGGCACACTTGGTCGACTAGTAAAAGGGGGTCAAGTCGGCAACCCACTTAGGGCTGCCCCCCCACACTTGGTCCCTTCTTAAAAGGACCCCTTTTTGGGGGTCCTTTTGGGGTTGGCCACTAGGCCACAAACTTGAAGAGGAGGAACATGGGCATGCCACATTGAGAACTCTCCTTCCATACCCAAGACGAAGGGACAACTAAAAGCACCCATGAATAAGTAGGAACACGAACAACGATCTCTTTGCAAGCTTCGATGGTGGTGTTGGTGTTAGGATAATCATCAAGGCTTTTTGGGAGGCTTGGGGAAGTCCACCAGTAAGCATAAGCTTCCTGAACAAGCTTACTGATGAGAACACATCTAAACCATTTTGCATCCTTCGAGATGCAAAGATTAATACATTCTAGATAAGCTTCCACCACACATTCATGGTGATGGATTTAGAGAGAACAGGGCTATACACCATGATTGTGGTGATGGATTTCTATACACCATGATCCTTAAAAGACCTACTAACGTGAGAGACTACACCATGATCCTCAAAAGGCCTAACAAGGCTAGTTCATGATTGGGAAATCAACAAAAAAGAGAGGACAAGGAGAGAGAGAGAGAGAGAGAGAGAGAGAGAGAGAGAGAGAGAGAGAGAGAGAGAGAGAGAGAGAGAGAGAGAGACCCCTATCCCTCCCCCATGCCGAGTGGCAAGCTTGCCACTTGGGATGGGGGAAGGGTGGGGTTTTGTTTTTACTATTAATTTTATTTATTTTTTATTTAAAAATTTCAAAATCCTCTCTCTCGCCCACTTTTAATGGGGGAGGGGTGGGGCTCTCTCTCTCTCTCTCTCTCTTAGAGAGAGAGAGTAAGAGAGAGTGAGTGTGTGTGAGAGTAAGAGAGTGAGTGAGTGTGTGTGTGTGAGAGTCCCACTTTCAATGAGGGAGGGGTCTCTCTCTCTCTCTCTCTCTCTCTCTCTCTCTCTCTCTCTCTTAGAGAGAGAGAGAGAGAGTGAGTGAGTGAGTGAGTGAGTGTGTGTGAGAGTCTCACTCACTCACTCTCTTACTCTCACACACACTCACTCTCTCTTACTCTCTCTCTCTAAGAGAGAGAGAGAGAGAGAGAGAGACCCCTCCCTCATTGAAAGTGGGGAGCTCCATGCCCAGTTAATACTATGCATACCACTTGGGATGGGGGAGAGGTGATATTTGTTTTTAAAATTTCAATTTTAAAGGGGGGATCTCATCACTTGGGATGGGGGAGGTGTGGGGTTTGTTTTTTAAATTTAAATTTATTTTTTATGATATTAATTGATTGATTGTGTTGAAGCTTACACCAAGTACATGCTTTTATAGGCTGTAAACCTTATCTCTTGACTCAAGGGAATAACACACACACACACACACACATACTAGACAAGTGACACATGGCACACTTATCTTATCCACACCTAAGGGTGGGTTCACACACATTAACACACTTAGTCTTTTTAGAGGTTATTCACACATAGACACAAGTGGATACACAAACATGGATACATGAACACGATGGGTACACACACAAGTAGATACACAAATAGGGATATATGTACATGATGTGTACACATAAAAAGACTCTAAAATACCCAATAAATCCCCCTTCCGAGCAATGGCGAAGTGACTAGAGACAACCTTCAATAGCCAGATTGATTTAGGCTCAACACTTCACTCTAATGCTCCATCCAAGACATGTTCCTTCAGAGGCTAGTAAGCATGGCTCAAAGGCTAGTGAGCTTGGTGCAAAAGGCTCAGAGGCTCAATAAGCATGGCTCAAAGGCTTAACAAGCATAGACCTAGATAGACTTAGAGGTCTAGGGAACATGTGTGCCGAAAGAGCTTGACCACTCATGACTTTCTCTCTTTGAAGTACCATAGCTTTTTATAACATAAGGCGGTACAATCACATAAAAATTGACATACATGAACACTTATTACATATCTTTTTTGGGGGATGACACAGGTAGAGGATCCATGACACTCACACATAAAGACATGGAATGGAAGTTTAGAAACTTCAAAAGCTGGTGAAGTGTTAATGAAGATGTTGTTTATGATGGCATCACGATGCTTGGCTAGCCATTTTAGTCTTGGGGGTTATGGAAGAGGACCCAAAATGTCCTTAATGTGTCGAAGGAAGCTTCTGTTTGAAAAAGGCCTAAATTTTTAAATTTGTATAGGCTTCAATTAGGCAATTTTGAATCCCTAAAAGTCTATTGTTGCAAAGGCTTCAATTTTGAGCAACGAATTTTACCTTATTTCTGAAAAACCTTAATTTAATTGTTAATGTGATCGCTTGCTTCGAAGATGAACTGTAGTACTACTTGCCCATAGCCTTATGCCTTCTAGCTCTATGAACGACATCACGACGCAAGCAGGGCAAGTGTCGAACATGTCTTTGTTGGCGAGAGGAGAGGTAGTAAGAGCATGTTAGGCAAAAGTCGATCGACTGCTATAGAAGGAGCATCAGATGTAGCACATCGCCACTGTCAACAGTAGCTACATGGCATCTCACAAACTGTAAAACCCAAAAAAGGCTAATCCTAGAAAACAAAACCCTAAACCATGGCCCTCATACCAATTATTAAAGGATTCAGAGCTACAATCCATAGGAGATGTAGAAGCTCATGGTGTGTGTGTAGAGAGAGAGAGAGAGAGAGAGAGAGAGAGAGAGAGAGAGAGAGAGAGAGAGAGAGAGAGAGAGAGAGAGAGAGAGATAACAAGCTCAAATGGAGAGAACAAGAGATAGTGATAATGTTATTGATTGATTGATTGTGTTGAAGCTCCTACTTTGAAAAAATTATAGACTTGGTTTTACTAGTGGAAATATGTTTGAAGACTAGAGGCATTAATAATGGATATGGATATAAAGCTAAGGGCCAAGGCCACAAGGGTGGACAACAATAATGTAGTGTGTGTAATGAATGATCAAGTATAAAAGGAAATTATGTGCCTAATAATATAGTGTGTAATGAGGACTCAAGTATAAAGGTGACACAAAGCTAAGGGGGGCCAAGGCCACAATAATAATGTAGTGTGTAATGAGGGCTTAAGTACAAAAGGGAATTATGAGCCTAATGAGGTATCAATCATTTTACTAATCAAGATTACACATCTCTAGGGTGTGTCCTTCTCCCATATGAGATTGCATATTTGTGTACTACATGTTAATGAGTACATATTTTCTCTTCTCTATCTTTCTTGCTTGGTATCAAAGCTTGGTCTAGATTAAGGGTTTTGTGAGAGCAAGCTCTTAATCTTGGCTAGGGTTAGGGTTAGCTGTGTGTTTTCTCGAGGGGAATAGCTACTATTAGGACGAGAGAGCATGGAAGCCATCATTATTTCTAGTAGAGAACTATGTGATCCAAGATTAGTGACAATTTCAGCATCACCACAGACGACTCCAATGCTCAACGATCTATTCAGAACCCTGTGATCTGAGATCGCTGATGATTTACAGACGATCTAGCGTGAGCTCTCTAATTACAGACGATCTACCGTTTCAACAATCTGTTCGGATGATCACCAACATTAGAAAATCTGATTAGGGCTCTTACAGATGATGCAGTGCTCCATGATCTGTTAGGGCTCTCTCGATCGTGGATGATCCAACATTCCAATGATTTGATGATCCCAGCATCAGACGATTCGAATCAGGATCTTAGATCCTAGGCGATTCAAAATTCCAATGACGATCACACTCTCAGATCATGTGCAATACAACATTCCAACGATCTGACGAATTTTCATCCTTTTAGGGTTCATTTGATAAAGGTCATTTTGCTTCATAGGCCTTGATCACTCAGTGATGATCAAAGTTGTATGCTGAACAACCTCCTCTGGCATACCTTTTGTATCCTTATAGATCCAACCAAAGCAATCCTTATACTCTTTCAACAACTCTATCTTCATTCTTCCAAGTTAAGGCAGTGGGTAATGTACATTGTTTCCCAGGGCGGTCACTCTTCAAGAGATGTCCATATCATGTGCATTCAAGCCCCTATATGTAAAGCCCCTTTTTATTTTTAAAGGATCCCTATTATATACAAACTCCATTTTATAAAAAGATCTTATGTATGTATACATATATACTTCCATATTTTTTACACCCCTTATGTATAAATACTACAAAGGAAACCTATAAATATAGCCCTTATATACACTATATATGGCATGATTTAAAAATATCTCGTGGCTTCACTCACATAATACCATACATTTCTAAATAGTGACCACTCCGAGACTAGTTTGGGATCCTTCCTAGGGTCTGCAATGTCCGCCTCCCTAACTTCAACTGGTCCATCATATAGTGTTGTTCTTTCAAATGGACTACACTCCTCTTATCAATGTCGAAGGTCTTAAAGTGTTTAGGAACCGTAGTGAATCTGGTTCGTCATCATCCTTTTGAGCCATAATCTTCTTGGCTTCCTTGTCATCCGCCAAAGCTTTGCTCCTTTTTCGCCTTTCGAACCTAGGTTCAAGCTTCTTCATTGTCTCATCATCTTCATCGTCTCATCATCTTCATGCATCATCACTCAACTCAATTCTTCTCCCTAGTTCTTTACAGAACTCTTCATGAATCTTGGTAGCCTCGATGTATCTTAGCCATTGAGCATTAACGGGTCATCTTCACATTGCCTCATGGCATCTAACTTGGTAGCATTTCTTCCTTAGCCATTTGTAAACCTTTCGTTTGAAGACATTGTTCATGATGGATTCATCCATTCACTGCCAGAGCTATCCTCTGTGATGTGCTAACATGTGTTCATTAAGTGTTGATAACAATGGGCTCATCATTCTCACATTGGTAATCTCACTTACTCCCTTGGGGTCTTCCTCAACATATTTCATTTATACCTTCCCCATCGCATCTATTGTTTGTAAATAAGTGCATCCAGTTTTCATAGAAATAATCTATAAGAAGGGAAGCATATAACAAGTCCTCACCCTTACTCTTCTTTGTTTTCTCCAGTGTCTTATAGAGTTACACTATCGTGGATCTCTTTGTGGTATCAGAATCATTTTTTAACAAACTGCCATCCATAGGATACATCATGCACCAACCTAGCCTCCCTCATAAATAACAGTATGCCAAGGATGATGTCATATGAGTTGGGTTGGACGTAAAAGTTCATAACCACAAAAGTGTGGCAAAATCAAAATGAGAAGATGTACATACGCTCAAGGAAAAATACATCCTAAAAAGGGAAAAATTACCCCAACCTATTATTAACCTATGTCCACACATCACTACTATATAAATGGCTATAAATCCCCCCTATAGTAGTGAGGATGTGAACATGTATAGGGATCATGTGACACCTAAAGATTTATAAAAACTTCAAATTTCTCTCATGAGAGAGCCTTTGTGAATATATATGCCACATTGTCATATGTGAGCTATAAGCCAAGCTAATCTATCCTTGCAAAAATAAGCCTCTCCCTAACATAATGATAATGCACCTTAATGTGCTTTTTGCGAGCATGAAACATTGGGTTTTTGTAATGGCTAGCTAGTGTTAGTGAGGATGGAGGTGGGGGATTACAACACCAAGATCTGCCAAAAAGCATCTGAGCCATACACACTCCACAATTGCTATAAAAGCTACCCTGTACTTACCTTCACAGCTCAAAGTGGGCACTATGGGTTGCTCCTTGTTAAGCCATGGGGGAAATAATAATGTGTCTCTTGGCACTTTTATTCCTTTGGCCTCTTTCTCATGTTGGTTGTTTATTGCTAGTGTTAGGAGTTATGTGAGGTGATGGCTTGTAAGTGGAGGACGAGGCTTGGTATGTTGTAGGTGCGGGGCGCCTTCATTCACCAATGGCACAATAACATTCCATGGGGAAGCTTGAGTGTTGCAGTTCCATCGTCTTCTTCATGATTGTTACACGTGTTTTTCAAGTACCAAGATTCATGTTATTTCCTATTTTTACTAACGTTTCTTTTTTATCTCCTATCTTATTGTTTTTTTATTGTGTATATGGTGAACTCATTTCCTCTTGAATCTTATTCCAATCTATGCTTTTGACTTGATTTCTATTCCACATAGCCTTAAAAATTTGTTTTTACTATTAATGCATTCCCAAATGTGTGAGTTAAGCTTTGATCAAACTTGTGGGTTCAATCTGAGTATATAGATGGGTGTGCCTTTTTGTAGGTTACATCTAATATGCGTGTTGAGCTAAGCTCCACACTCTTTTTCCAGCTTCTTGCATGCATAGTTATTGCCTAAGTGCAGAAAATAATTTTTTCCCCTTTACTCCACACTTTTGCTGTATGCACAAATTCTAAAATTTGTTTTTCCCCTTTTTATCCACAATGTGTAGCCACTTTTTTGCTAAGTTTCTAGCCTCGATTTCCCTTCTCTCTTCTCATAGATTCTCTAAGTGTTTACTAACACTTTTTTGAAGTGTCCAACCCTGATTTCCCTTCCCTCTTCTCACATAGATTCTCTAAGTGTCCTGAGCCTGTACTGAAAAACTAACGACTTAATATGTGCTCAAGGGCCATTCTCTTTTCTCACATAGACTCTCTAAGTGTCCAACCCTAATTTTCCTTCGCTCTTCTCACATAGATTATCTAAGTCTACCTAGTCCTTTCCTTATGTGATTCTTATTGTTTGCTGCATGAGTCAACCATCTTTCTACATTGCACCACTTGAAATAATTTGAGCACTAACTTACATCGAAAAGCCTCTCACAAATTAATTAAATATTACAATGTGAATTTTCACTGTCTATTTTGTGAGTATTTTGACAGTTTTATATTGATGTGCATATCGACGATTTGAGGTTTTTTGCATGTCCGTTTTCGTGAAAAAAAATTTTGCAAAATAGACTCGCCTTATTATAGTGTAAGCTCTTCAACCTTTGTGAATGCTCCCTTCAAGCAATGCATACAACTAGTGGGAGTATGAAACTCACCTATGCAATTCTTTACACATCACTACTCTTCTTCTTTAGTTAAGACCCAAGGTTCTCTAGGGAGAATCACCTTCCCGTCACGTCTGCTCTCTGTGCCCATAAGTGTTGCATGTGATCCACCTCTTGTAGATCATCTCTTTGTGCCTTTCTCTCTTTAACACCTATGATGGTTTTCCAAAGCATATCGACTATGTTCTTGAATTTATGCATAGGGTCAAGAAGATGATTGACTAGAAGATTACTCCAATATGGGAGTACATGGAAGGCAGATATCTACTTCATTCCGGGGGGGTAAACAAATTGGGTCCACTTTCCAGGCCCTCCTCCAATCACTTGACTTTAGCACACAAGCAGGTCTCCCTAGAAATCTCTCTCCTAACTCATGGTTATCGTGGAGATGCTTTTTGTGACCCTCATAGACAACCTTCCTCAAAGATGTTAAGTATCAGGCCTCTAATCTAGGCCCACATATAGACCATGCATTATAACTAGATATTGAAAGCCTTGCTAAACATTCTCATCATTATGATTAGCTATGCAAATAATGTGAGATGTATAATATAGAAATTGTGAAATTATATTTGATCAAGAAATTGTAGAATAATTAACTTACCAAAGCAATCTCCATAACTCCACCAATCATGCATGGTCCACATAAGTATTCCTCGCCGCCCTTTCTCCAAACCACTTAGATGCATCATGAAGTTGGATACCATCCCATAATGTGCATAGCTCATCAACTAATGGAGCCAAGTAGACGTCCATGTTCTTAACCTTGTACTTCCTTGGAACTATCAAGGAAAGTAAAAGGTCCGCCTTCTTTTATCGCTAACCATGGTGGTAGGTTATAGTTGACTAGGTAAACGGGCCATGTACTCCATAATGAACTTCATAAGCCAAATGGATTGACTCCATCCATTGCCGAGAAGAATGTGACGAGGCTCTTCCTTAAAGTCCACCCACGTCTCTTCGATATGCCTCTATGTTAGAGAATCAACAGGCACACGCATAATGTCATCTATGGATCTGGTGTTCGTGCCAAGTCATTAAAGATGCAATATATTTGCATCTAAACATTGTTTAAGTGCATGGAATGATGGAAAAGTGTCATAAGACTTTAGTAGGGACCCTTTGTCCTTGGACATCTTGCCTATATTTCAAATGAGCCACACTATGGACACTCATGAGAAGAGTGGCATACTCTTGATGATGAGAGAATACAATTCTTTGGACAAGCATGATGTGTGTTATAGTCCATCCCTATGGAGTGCAACATTGATTTTTCTTGTTCACAGTCCAAAGGCATCTCATTGTCTTCTGGTAGAATTTGATTCTTCAATAACTTGTATGATATAACGCAACAAACAGTAAAGGAGAAAGAGAAGACATTCATGTAAGCATGTGAAACATAGAGAGGGGAAGGGACACATACCCCATAAGTTTTGAAACACTCGTATGAGAGACAAGTGTGCAAAACTAAAACACGCGCTCCATAGTAAAGTGGTAGATGAACAAGCCTACATAGCTCTTTCTCCTCTCAAGAAGCATGCTCCACATGTTGTCTGATATCTTCTACTTCTTGGGCCCTTTCATGCTCCATATCTTCTACTTCTTGGGCCCTTTCATGCTCCATATCATGATCATCTACTCCATGGCTTGTGTCATGTAGGGCATCTATCATGCCATCCATGTCATGTTCTAGAACTTGATCTGAGTGTGTCAAAGCTTGCTCGAGTTCCAATCCCATAGAGGTTGTCCCTTCCCTTGCTTGTTTACCCATACTCCTCTCCTTAAGCATTATAAGAGTTATGGCATAAGCATGGGCATGTTGATGAACCATGCTTATGGCATGTTAACCCTAAATCCTAAACACTGGTGCCCTTGCATAATCATGTGTATAACCACCTTTAATTGCATGTGTGTAGACCATGGATCGCACACTAAACAACACACCCGCATATACAGTCCCAACATCTCCACCGTGCCTACACCACAGGCAATGTCCCCCAGATAGTTTTATAATTTCATCTTGCAAATGAGCCCTAAGAAAAGGACTATGGCTCAAGCTTACTTTGGGGGAGACACTGGCACTTCTGCACACCATCACAACCCACCACCACACAAGCCACGCCGATGACAGACACTCCACAGCAAGTCACATAAAATCCCGCCCACGCCTCGCTCGACTAATTCGATTCATCTAAGATGAGATCGCTCAAGGTATTACCGTGGTGGTGGCTCCACAAATGCTTCTACCCCTCAGTGCGTGTGCCCACCAGTGTGAGGGGACACCATGCTCATGCTCATCCTGCTAATTTGACATAAACCCCTCTACCCCGAATCCGGCTCATTCCCAATACCAAGCAGTAGAGGTAAATGTAATCCTCAGTGATGTTGGCAACGAGATGAAGACTCAAATCCATGAGTTATGCCATATAGTCTTCGCCCACGACTTTATGAGTACATGGCATAACCTCAATCAAGTAAAGAAGGACCGCATCGTCAAGAGCGAGTTTAGGCCAACACCAGGCGCAGCAGAGTGAAGAGGTCCATCCTAGATGGATTAAAGATCACATGGTGATGAAGCACTGACATAATGACATTACACATAGGATAAAGATAGGGGGAGAACAGCCCTAGCATTGTGTACAAGAGATTTGGGATGAGGAGTGTAGGAAGCACAATGCAAATCTCCACAGGTATAAATAGCAAGAGGAGGTGGTAGCCAACAAGTGGATGGAGAGCGTAGGGAGCTCCAATCTTGGGAGCGGTGGGGCTAGGACGCTTTCCACCACACATACTTTTTGTAAGTATTAATAGTACACTCACTCACTTTTGTTGGCATAATGGGCATTTCATTTTTGTTAAGTATTCTGTTACCATATATATAGGCAGTGATGTGTGTAAACACACTTAGGACTGCCGGGGCACTTTTTCCCTCTTTGGGAGGTTTTTTCCCCTGGCTTTTGACACAATCTAATATATTGTGTGTTGTGTGCATTCTTGCTTCTTCTTCTCCAAGCTTTGTGTGCTTTCCTGTAACCTTAATTCCAACAATTGGTATCAGAGCAGGCATCGGCTCCCAAGGCTACGATGCTAGTACCCTCCGACTCACATTCTCCGATTGAGGTGAGCTTTCACAAGCGCTTGCAGGTCCCTATACTTCGCAAATAAGCCCATAGGGCTTGGCGTTCTTAGAAATTACATATGAGGTCGTTTCGAGCTCCGTTTTTGCATTGCAAGTTTTGTACAGGTGTTTTCGTCATTTTGTGTAGAAATTTTGACAGTGCAGTTTTTTGCAAAATAGGCATACGTATTCTATTGTGGATCGTGCTACATAGCACAAGTTGTTCTCTATTTAGTCTTTGCTTCATTACAGGTAGCTTTTACATCAGTTTCAGTCAATGGCCACATGGCTGATAACAGCAATGATGTATTTCGCATGCTGTCTGCTGATGATGAGACAAATTAGATGGAGACAGCAATTACCCACTTTGGGCATACATGATGCAGCATGTTTTGGTTGTAAAAGGAGTGTGAAACATTGTGCAGGGTATGGATGTACGTCTTGGTTTTGTGGATGTAGGATCTGTTGAGGATGTTGCAGGTTCTAGCAGCTCTACTATTGCTGCTGTTTTACCCACTACTGAACAAGCTCGTTGGGATGGTAAAGATGCGCAGGCTCATGCCTTGATTGCACTTTCTCTCAAACGTAACATCACTCCACATATTTGTTCAGCTAAAACAACAAAACAGGCTTGGGATATTCTAGCTGGTTTGTATGCAGGTCATAACGAGGCAAAAATCTCTTACCTGCGTAAAGAGCTAGAATCGAAGATTATGTAGGAAGATGATGTCATGAATGTTTTTCTTGCTGAGATTAAAGATCTCAAGGAATAGTTGATTTCTGCAGGTGACATTATTCCTGATCATTCTCTTATGCAGACTGTTCTTGATGCTTTACTTGAGTTATATCAAACTTTTGCTTCCACACGTGGAGACTTGTTACTGACCTGATGTTGATGATACTTTAGTCAACAAGCTCTTGCAACAAGAAGCGCAGTCCAGGCAAAATAGGGCTAGACAGCGTGCAGTTGATCAGCCATTTGTTGCAGCCCAGCAGAGAAGAAGTGGTAAGGCAACCCCTTCCACTATTTCTTCTCCTATTAGTAGGTCTGCAACTTCTTCTCCTTCTACAGGTAGCAATAATAGGTCTGAGAAGGCTCTTGATAAAGGCAAGAAAAAGATCAGGTGTAACTATTATAAGGTAACTGATTATGTCATTAAGAATTGCCCTAAGCTAAAGGCTAAAGAGGCAAAGAAGAAAGAGTCAAATGCAGCCACAATAGCGGATGCTTCTACAAATGCAGATTTTGCAAATGTTGTGCAGGATACAGAATGGGCGTTTAACGTGTATTGCCAGTATGGCCCATCTGTACATGATGCATGTTTGGCAGTTTTTGTTGACTCTGATGTATGGTATTTTGACAGTGGTGCTACAAAGCACATTACCTCGCATCGTGATATGTTCACTTGTCTTGAGGCTATCCCTAATGGGAATACTGTCACATGTGCCAATAATGCTTCTTACCCAGTGAAGGTCATTGGTAAAATTATGCTTAGTGCTACAAATGGCAGCGCTTTCACACTTTCACATGCTTTGTATGTGCCAAGGATAAAGAAGAATCTATTGTCTGTCTCTGCGCTTACTAGACTTGGACTTGTAGTCAAATCTGTGGATGACAGATGTACAGTTCATGATTTGACTTCTGGTGATATGATTCTGGCACCTTGTTTCAGGGGCTGTATAGGCTCAATTCTTGACAAGTGTGTAGAAGATTCAGCAAATGTAGTTTCTGATGAAAAGGTAGTTTCAGATACAAAACTATGGCATGCTCGCTTTGGTCATCTGAACTTTGCTAGTTTGCTGCGTTTGCACAAATTTGATATGGTTGCTTCATTGCCCCCTCTTGAGGCACCATTGAAACATGTTTGCGAAGGCTATATTTTGGGCAAAATGCAGCGTTCTCCGTTTCCAAAGGATGGTTCTGTGCGGGCCACTCGCAAATTGCAACTTGTACATAGTGATGTATGTGGGCCTATGCAAACTTCGTCATTTGGTAAACACTTGTACTTCGTGACTTTCATTGATGTTTACTCAAGGCATGCATGGGTATATCCACTGAAGGCAAAGTCCGAAGTGTTTTTGTGCTTTAAACAGTTTTTGCTTATGGTTGAAAATGTATCCAATTGTACTGTGGGCACCCTCCATTCTGATCGAGGGGGGGAGTACATGTCTAAAGAGTTTGATGCATTTCTGGCTAGTCATGGGATAAGACACCAATGTACAATGCCATATACCTCTCAGCAAAATGGTGTTGCTGAGAGGAAAAACAGGTCACTTATGGAGATGGCACGATGTATGGTCAAGAGCCAAGCTTTGCCACATGCATTTTGGCTTGAGGCTGTCATGTGTGCTACATATGTACTACATATGTACTCACAACTAAGGCCTTACAGTCTGTTACTCCATACGAAACTTGGCATGGCCAGATTTGGAGGAGCTCTTACCAACTACAGGAGAAATTACCTTATGGGAAAATGTGGCAAAGCATACAAAGCTGGAAAACCCTCACTTTGCGAACCTGCTCGAGATCAGAATTTTTACATTCATGATTAGTTACTATTTTCGCAGGTGGCGTAAAGCAAATCCTGTTTCATGCAAGGGAGGGTTACACGACCATCGTTACAAATGATACCAATCCCTCCATTGAGGATTTCTGTATACAACCAGAGAGTATTTGACAATTCTTGAATATAGTCAGCAGTACCAATGCTCCCCGCCAACCCAAAGGGTTGATCCATTATACATGCCTATCAAGAGGAGACTGAAACCATTACAATTCCATGATGCCAAACGTCGGGATTCTCATGTCTGCTATAATTTTCCACAGTTTGCATCATCATCATTTTCAGATATTGCAAGTCAAAGGCAACAAATGGTCACCTGGATACAAGTTTGGAACCGTATTCTAGATTCAGATATCGTGGCAACAGTCAGATTTTTGAAGCTGATAGTGGTCTTGATAGGCAAACTAAAGAAAGACATGATGGATTTGCAGAGCTGAACAGCTCTGCTTCGACATGAACACAGGTCCTAGTGACAGAGGCATGATGTTATACTATCATCGCCTAAAGTGTCTTCTAGGCTACATGCATATTACATTTGAAGATAGAGTCGACACTGGGTTCTGGACGTCACATGCAACTTTTAGAAAAACCCTAAAAAAGCTTCAGTCACAGCTTAATTTCTACAGGCATGAGTTTGGCAAGCATGTCTTTAGACCTCGATAATAGGTTATGAGGACAGAACCTCTACAACAGGTAGGAGGGGATGTTAATCCCATTTTGGATTAACAAATATGCTCCTCCGTTTGAGGACATTAATAAGTGTTATGCAAAGGTACTATAAAAGTTGTACATTATGAGATACTGGCCACCCAAGACCTTAGTTAGTAAGTTTTGGACGCCCAAGTGTAAATAAGGGCCATTTGTATATAAGGTAATTTCTCATAATGAAAAAACACAATGTCCCTTTAAGCTATGAGAGCTCTTGTACTTTGGAGAGAGAGAGAGAGTGTGTGTGTGTTCTCTAGTACATGTGCCTCTTTCATGCATGCATGTGCATGAGGGCATGAGAGATTGGTTGCTTTGCATACGTGGTGTGAGCAACTTTGCGGAGTGACAGCATGGAGGTGGTGTTCGGAGGAGTGAAGCTTTTAAAGTGAGCTTGGGGATCCTCAAGGAACACAAGATCGAAGCATTGGGAAGTACCCAACGATTGTTGTGTCTATTGCTTCTCCCATTGGTGTTTGTGTGGAGTTCCTTCTTGGGAGGTGCGGTAGCCCATAACAAAGGACAATTATATTGTCCTTCGGATTTTGAAAAATATTTTTAGGCTAAAAATGCGTTTTAAGCGCGTCTTAAACTCTATTAGCACATCAGATAATATTTTTAGGACAAAAACGCGTTTCAGGCATGTCTTGAGCTCTGTTTTTCAGTTCGCAGGCATTCACGGGCACTGTGGGTAAGTTTTGATTCTCTACATAATTCTATTTTTGGTACTGCAAGAAGGGCGATTGGTTGTGTTGACACTATGTGTACTGCAAAGAGGTCTTACCTGTGCTATTGGGTGTATGCATGTAAGTTGAGGTCACTGGTTGTGGACAGTTTGAGTGCAGCATAGTATCACTGCAAAGAATACTACAATTTGAGTAGGTCAAAGAAGAGTGTGACACACTGTCACCTCTCTGAACTCTGCGGAACTGAGAGGGAGTCTTTGCACTGTATGCAACTGCCTAGAAGATTTACCATCTTTTTTGGGCTCGTTGCCACTCGTGCTAGCTTTAGGCTTTGGACACTCAGCCTTCATGTGCCCTACATCATTTAAAGCAGCGATTTTCCTTTCGCGCTTTAATATATTGCTTTTTCTTTTGGATTTCAGTGTCTCTTTTCTTCCTGGATGGTCGCGGTTTTTTAGACCAATGACCACCCTGTCCTTCCTTGTCCGTCCTATCCCCTTGTTTATCACTGCGGAACCCTTTTCTTTTAAGACCTGACCTCTTCTTTTCACTACCCTCGGCCCTGCTTAGAACCACCACGCGCACTACGGCGCTTGATGTCATCGAATATCTACGCATACTTAATTGCCTCTGCTAAGTCTTTAGGCTGTAAGGGCTCTACGTACTCAAGGTAATCATCTTTGAGGCCTCTCTTAAAGCCTCGCAATGTCTGGAATGCATCAATTCCCTTTAGCTTGAGTACTATCTCCCTATAGTCTGAGATGTACTGAGTTAGGGATTTATTCTCCATCGAGCACTTGTCCCATAACTCCCAGCTTCTCTCTGCCTCATTAACAGGCAAAAATTCTTTTCCAAAACATTGTTTCAAACTCCGTCCAAGTGGCAAGACGAGTTGTCAAACTCATCCACCACTTGTACGCTTTGCCGGTTAATGAGAGGCTAGCCTCTACGGGCTGTATCCAGCTAGGCTGCTGTGGCAGCGCATGCAAATCTGACCACTTTGCTAGAAACGTATTGACCGAGTCCTTGTTTCTTTCCTTCTCCTCGCCACCAAAACTAGGCGGCTTTAAGTCTTTTAATAACGACGAAGCTGTCGCTATACGGACGGCCTCGCAGGCGCATCGGCCTGTACTCCTACAACCACTGGCGAGGCTACGCTCACCCGTGCCGCAGGAGCTCGGCTACCACGAGGAGTCGGAGTACTAGCCGAGGCGGCTGTCAGTGCATCTAGCCGTGCGGAGATGCTCTGTAGCATCGTGACTAAATCAGCCTGGACTTTACCCATATTGTTTAGTTTGGCATTAAGATATTTAAACAGTCCACTAGAGAGCTCCGTCTCTGTCAGGACGTCGGCAGGGTCCAATAGGTCATAATCATCGTCGTCGTACTCCAAGAGGTCCTCCTCGGTCCCCTCGACAACGTCAGTGTTCATGTCCTCTGGCTCATCGGCCAGAAAGGGGTCATCTGCTAATGCGGCCACTGCGGGCTCGCTAGGTCCTAAGGCGGGGTCAATAGACGAGGAGGGCGCTGGCGGATCACGCGTGATCGACGGACCGAACAACGGTCGGGCGTGTATGGCCTGATAATTCGGCTGGGGTCAAACCCGAGACCGAGGACAAGAGACCTGAAAAACCTAGAGAAGTAGAAGGCGGTGGGGACACACTACGCCTAGCAGACATCTTTAATTCTTGTAAAAAACAATGCGAGAACTCGGAAATTACTAAAAAAAACGCTAATAAAATGAGCAGTGGTGGAGAGAGAATAGTCACCCCCCTTTACGGTCGCTTGTCGATTTGTGTTGCGCTGCGAGCCTTCAGACAGCGCCGCTTCTCCGGGATGCTCCGATCCGAGAGAAAAAATGCCTGCAACTCATAACAAAAATAAATTTGCTCGGGAGCCTGTCCCTGAAATAGTCGGGTGCTCTTCGCCCCACCTCAAACGGTGCACATGGGTGCTCTTCGCCCCACACCTCAAATAGCGCACACAATGCTACGGGTGGTCTTCGCCCCCCCACGTAGAATCAATATGGCGTTTCAGCAAACGGGTCCTGGGGCTGGTCTTTGCCCCCCCCCACACACAGTAGAGAGACGAGACGTTTCACTAGGAGACTTTCTCTCTACCAAACGAAAAATGCTTCGCAGACAAGCGCTTCAACGCAGAAAAAAAACGAGATGCTTACCTGCAATTTGCTTTGTTGTGTGTGACGGGGAGAGAGAGAGAGAGAGAGAGAGAGAGAGAGAGAGTTCTTCCCTTCAAAAATGTCTTCCTTTCAATTCTGGCTGCCTCCCTCCACACACTCCATTGTGGAGATAAGGATGAGAAGATGAATGGTTGAAAACCATCGGTCCCCCGGTCACGCGTGGACCCTGATGACCCAATCAAACCGACGCTCTGATACCAGTGTGTTAGATACCTGTAACGCCGCTCTACGGGCGCTACCACAGGAGGGGACGGCCTCTGGCTCAGGCCTCTGGCTCACCACCCAACCATAGAGGAAGAATGAGGATTGCCCCCTCATCCCCCAGGCTATATAGTGTGTGGCCTGCTGGCCACACTAGCCTGGCCGCCCATGACTCCGCATGGGCGTCCTTTCCCACCACTGAACCCCGGACATGGCCATCCGTCGGTAACACAGGCGTTACAGCCTACGTGACAGATAAAGTGACTAACACACATACTAGAGTATATACAACTGGTCCATAATGTGAACATGCTAAAGGGAGTAGGTAGGTGTGGACTAGTCAGTGTAGTCAAGCTGTAGAAACTTTGGCAAAGATATGTCAGAGCTAACTACCAAACCCATCAGTGATGTAAATGTCGAACGGTCACGCAAGTGCCTCGGAGTGTCAGCTCATGTTGAGCTTGACATCTCAATAATCCCCCTCAAGCTCAACTCCATCTCATGAACTCCAAGCATATCTTGAAATCTGTGGAGCTTCGCAGCTCCCAAGGTCTTCGTGAAGATGTTAGCGACCTGATCTTGTGTGTGGTGCTGACGTAGCTAAGTTGATGTCACTTGCCAAGACTCTCTCCTCCCTGATGAAGTGGTAATGTACCTCAATGTGTTTTGTCCATGCATGGAAAACTAGGTTCCTGGCCAACTATATACTACTAAGATTGTCACAACATATGACAACCTTTCTCTCCACATACAACCCCAAATCAACAAGTAGCTTGTGTAACCAAGCTATCTCACACGCTGCCACCATAGCTCCTCTTCTGTACTCGACAAGGCAATTGAGGGGGGCTGCTTCTTGTTGCTCCATGTCATAGCAACACTCCCTAATGAAAACATAAATCCACTGGTAGATCTTCTGTTTGAGATGCTACCTACCCAATCTGCATCTGTGTACCCATATAGCTCCAATGGTACATCTACTGCATAAAACAATGCATAATCAATAGTGGCCCTCAAATACCAAAGTGTGCATTTTGTACACTGTCCAGATGTGGTTTGCACAGAACCTACATAAACTGGCTCTCTAAGCCAACAGTGTAACTCAAATCTGACCTGGCTGATCGTGTCATAGATCAAACTCCCCACAATCTTCTTGTACATAGTGGATTCCTTCAACACATAACCTGCATAGGCACTGAGCTTGCTATTTTGATCTAATGGCATTGAGATTGGTTTACAACCAGCCATCCAATACTTGGACAACATGTCCAATACATACTATCTCTGTGACAGCTAAATACCATCTCTGTGACAGCTAAATACCATCGGGTGTGCAAATGACCTCAATGCCCAAAAAGTAACACAGATCTCCCAAATCCTTCATGTCAAACTTCCTTTTGAGAAGACTTTTCACATGCTCAATCTCTTCCAAGTTGTCACCCCCCACAATAAGATCATCTACATAGATGGTGACGATCACAATAGCCTTATCACTCTTGTGTACATACAAAGAGTGATTTACATTTGCCATATGAAAACCAATAGTGACAAGATACTCCAACAATCTTGTCATGCATGCCATGCTTATGGAGATTGCTTCAGCCCATACAAGGTCCGACGAAGCTTATATACATATTTTGGGTGACCTGTATCCTCAAAACTAGGTGGCTGATCCATATACACTTCTTCTTGCAAGTCACCATGCAAGAACACATTTTTTACATCCATCTGATGTAAAACCAGCCTTTAGCTCTTTGTAGCCATCGCAATCATAGCTCTCACAGTTGCCATCTTGTAAACTGGGGCAAACATCTCCTCATAATTAATCCCATATGTCTGGTATCCTTTAGCTACCAATCTAGCCTTGTACCTACTTATGCTACCATCACTGTTATGTTTCACCTTATACATTCACTTACATCCAATAGCTTTCTTGCCTTTACGCAATGGTACCAAATCCCAAGTCTCATTTCCATAAAATGCATCCATCTCCTCATCCATAGATTTCTCCCAATACACATTTCCAATAGCCTCATCAAAACATGTGAGCTCTACAACCTACACAACTTTTGCCATGTAAGCATAGTGATGTGCCACATAATAACCATCGTAATTCAACCTCTGCACATGGTTTTTGACTATTCTAGATCTTCATAACTTTGCATTCGTGGCTTCCAAAGCCTTCTTTACACTAGGTGTCCTCATTGCTAAAATCCCAAGCTCCTCATCAAGGCTCATCTCCGAGCCACTAGACTCTCCATTAAAAAGAGAATGCCCTTAGTCATTACCCTGCAGGGTGACCGTACTGTCCCTGCCACACCACTTATTTCCTCCATGGAGCTGTGCACAGAGGTCCGCAGAGACCAGATAGCAGAGGTATATGCTTGTTACCCTCTTTTGAATTCTGTTTCCGTAGATGAAACAATAATTGATGTTTGCATAGACAAACAAGAAAAACAAAATAGCCTTGGACGAGACCCACTATTTGAAAACCCTGTTTGGCATGCATGCGATTCAAACAAGAAAAAATCCAAGATGAAAGAGACATTAAAGAAAAAGTACGTAGATACTTTAATGAATTTATTAGAGGAATTTCAGGATGTTTTTCTTGATGATTTACCAGATGGTTTACCACCATCTAGAGAAGTAGACCATGGCATTGAAATTATGCCAGGATCAAAACCTATAAGCAAACCTGCTTATAGATTAAGCCACTCTGAGGCACAGGAGGTGGAAAAACAATTAACGAAATATTTGAACAAAGGCTTCATTCGTCCTAGTTCAAGTCCGTGGGCATCGCCTATTCTTCTGGTAAAGAAGAAAGACGGATCTATGCGGATGTGCATAGACTATAGGGCTCTTAATCAGATAACGATTAAGAACAAGTATCCAATGCCATGCATGGATGAGTTGTTTGATCAACTCTATGGATCGAGATACTTTACAAAAATAGACCTGAGATCTGGGTATCATCAGGTTAGAATAAAAGCAGAAGATGTTGCGAAGACAGCATTTAGGACCCGTTTTCGGGCATTTTGAGCTTTTGGTTATGCCATTTGGGCTAACCAATGCTCCAGCGATGTTTATGATGCTGATGGATAGTATTTTACGTCCATATCTAGGAAAATTCGTAGTAGTTTTCCTAGATGATATTCTTGTGTACAGTAAGACACAGAAAGAACACATAGAGCATTTGCGTCTAGTGTTCGAGTTGTTGCGAGAGCACAAACTATTTGCGAAGAAGAGCAAATGTGAATTTTTTGAAACAAAAATTCACTACCTTGGCCATATTATATCCGCCGATGGTACGCGGATGGAGCCAAAAAAAGTAGAGGCTATTCTTAAATGGCCAGCGCCGAAGAATCTCGAGGAACTCCAGATTTTTCTTGGCATGTCGGGGTTCTACCGACAGTATGTGAAGGACTACGCGAAGATCGCAGTCTCGTTGACTGACTAGTTACGGTCAAAAACTAAAAACATTAGTTGGGGGGAAGCCCAACAGAAGAGCTTTGATAAGCTCAAGGTGACCGTAGTAGCAGCTGCACCTGTTTTGACTATTGTCGATCCAAATGAGCCGTTTGTTTTGGAAATAGACGCTAGTAACGAGGCCATTGGGGCTGTACTTATGCAAAGGGGACGCCCAATTGCATTTGAGAGTAAAAAGTTAGATCGTGTGCAGCGTAACTACTCGGCTTACGAGCGAGAGTTACTAGTGATAGTTCATGCACTGAAAAAGTGGAGACACTATTTATATGGTGCTACTTTTGAGGTCCGGATGGACCATGAAAGTCTGAAATGGCTTTCAAGTCAAAATGAACTAAAGGGTAGAAAAGCTCGGTGGGCGGAGATTCTATAGGAGTTTGACCTTCAAATACGTTACCAAAAAGGTAAGTATTTGAAGGTAAGTATAACGTGGTGGCAGATGCGCTTAGTCGCATGCCACAGATTAATGAACTTAGTTTCACAGTCTTCAAGAATGATTTCTTGGAGTCACTACGTGGTTTATGTGAGCATGATCCATCTTTTATAGAGGTCTGGCGCGCTGTACGCGTACGCTGCCCACGGCTTCAAAGGGGAGTGATAAACTTCGTCGGGGGGAGAAATATGCTAATTACTCCATTGACGACGGGTACTTACTCTACAAAGGTAGAGTATGTGTACCAACTATTGGTGACTTTCGGGCCCACATGCTTAAAGAAAGTCATGATAGTCCAAGTGCGGGTCATCATGGGATTCAGAAGACCTATGCACTAGTAAAAAGATAGTTTTATTGGCCTACTTTGTTTAAGGACGTCCAGACTTATGTGCTGAAATGCAGTAAGTGCCAGGTCAATAAACATGAACGTCTTAAGATTGGAGGACTAATCCATCCACTGGTGGAGATTCCTCAAGGGAAATGGGAAAGCATTTCCAT
The DNA here is from genome assembly GCF_041138505.1 of Cibotium barometz. NCBI lineage: Eukaryota > Viridiplantae > Streptophyta > Polypodiopsida > Cyatheales > Cibotiaceae > Cibotium > Cibotium barometz. The sequence continues at coordinate 27,965,667 of NC_141059.1, read as the reverse complement.
GGATTTCATTACTGGTTTACCCAAGACGAGTCGAGGGAATGACTCAGTGTGGGTGGTAGTGGATAGGTTAACTAAAATGGTAAAGTTTATCACCACACAAAGAAAACTGTTAAAATGCCAGAGTTGGCAAAACTCTTTATTGAACATCTCTACAAGCTATATGGCCTGCCCACAGATATAGTGTCGGATAGAGATAGAAAGTTCAACAGTCATTTTTGGAGGGAAGTCTTCAAAAAGTTGGATACTACTCTGAGTATGAGTACGGCAGATCATCCGGAGTCTGATGGTCAAACTGAAAGAGTTAACCAAATTCTAGAGGATATGTTGCGTTCTTATGTTAGTAAGAAACAATCTAATTGGGAAGAGTACTTGCCCTTATTGGAGTTTGCCTATAACAGCTCCAAACACTCAGCGACGACTGGATTTACACCATTCATGTTAATGTATGGATTCCAGCCGAGATCTCCGATGGCTATAGGCCTAGAAAAGGAGAAAATTCAATCTGTCAAGGACTTCCTTGAAGATATGAATGATATGCTCAGAGCCGCACGTGAGAGCATTCGTAGCGCTCAGGATCGCGCTAAAACTTATGCGGATAAAGGACGTAGAAAGGTGACCTTTGCAGAAGGTGACTTTGTATTCCTCAAGGTTCCTGCGCAGTCAGAAACCATGAAAACGGGAAAGTGTGATAAACTTTCTCCGAGATATTGTGGTCCTTTTAAAATCCTTAAGAAGATTGGGGACGTAGCATATAAACTTGAGTTACCGGAGAGTTCTCAAGTCCATCCTGTCTTCCATGTCAGTAAACTGAAGAAATCAGTTCACAGGTTAGAGAACGCAGTTTCTCCAGAGATTTTGGTGGACTTGATAGAGCCACCAAAGATACCACATGAACCTGAAAAGATTCTACAGTATCGTGACAGACAAACCCGACATAAAGTGTACTAAGAGGTACTTGTTAAATGGACAGATAGGGATGAGGAGGTAGCTACCTGGGAACGCCGTAGTGCAATTTCCAAAAGGTTTCCCCAGTTTGTTTTCGAGGACGAAAACTCTTCTTAAGGGGGGGTAATGTCACGTAGGACCGACGGCAGACCGGATGGTCATGTCCGGGGTTCAGTGGGAGGACGCCCATGCGGAGTCATGGGCGGCCAGGCTAGTGTGGACGGCAGGCCACACACTATATAGCCTGGGGGATGAGGGGCAATCCTTATTCTTCCTCTATGGCTGGGTGGTGAGCTAGAGGCCGTCCCCTTCTGTGGTAGCGCCCGTAGTGGCGTTACATGTATCTAACATTATTGCTTTATGTGACCTCTTTTGTTGAAGAAGAAGAAGAATTTTCAGACTCTCACCTTGTGTGTTCTCTTCTAGGATTTGTGAGATGGTGTATGTGTGCTTAAAAGAGCTCAAGCTCCCTTCTCCCCTGTATCTTTTCATTTCTTTCATCTTGGTGATTCATATATATCATGTCTTAGCAAGAATTAGCCGACAATGGCCACTTCGAGCAATGAAGTTGAGTACGCGGTAACTTTTACAACACCTATGGAGTGTGTATGGCTCAGATACAGATCTTGGTTTTGGAAAATAGTCCCCACCTCCATCTTCATTGATAGCCAAAGTGCATTAGCCTCGTTGGCGAGGAACCCAGTGTTTCATGCTCGCAAAAAGCATATTAGACTGATTGCATTATCATATTAGGCTGATTGCAAGACAGATTAACTTGGCTTATGTCTCTACATGACAATGTGGCAGATATATTCACGAAGGCTCTTATGAGAGAAGTTTGAAGCTTTTCGCAAAGCTTTGGACTCATTGCAATTTGGGGATTGAAATCTTTCCCCCGAGCGTATGTACACACTCTTATGAGTGCGTGTAAGTGACCTTATCATGTCACTTCACTTGTACTTCACTAATTCTCATCCATCTACTTTGAGTGTTGTGCTTCTCTCCATCTCTACTAGCTTGTTGCATCTATGTATGTTTCTACCTTTGTCTCCGCGTATGTACACACTATTGTGTGTAAGTGACCTTATCATTTCAATTGACTTGTACTTCACTCACTCTCATCAACTAAGGTCAAAGGTGGAATCCCATCATCAAGTTTAGCAAGAGGATGTCAATGTGCAATATTCAACAGTCTTGTTTCATGTATCTAATTAAGTTGTATTCTTGTTCATTTTCTATGATGTCCCATCAGTTTGAGGCATTGGGATTCTCTACTCGGCCATGCCCAATGCTCCATTCTTGTGTCTAGTTTTGCAACTTTGTGACTCTATCAGTTTGTTAGTTCTTGTTCCTCACCAATCTTGTACACTGGTTCCATAAATCATCTAGAGCTCGTCATCATAATCATGTTCTACTACACTTGTATCTTGTAGTGCTTCTAGGGAAATCTTGTAATGGGCATTTCAGCTCTCTAGTGATTTGGGTTTTAGGCTTATCTAGTAATTGTTTTATCTAGTCTATACACACATTTTCCCATCATACTCCATATGTTTCCCATTCTTGTGATGGAGCAAGTTAGTCATCCACTTCAAAATCTCCATCCCTTCCCACTCTTCCATGAAGTTTCACTTCTGGGAGTGCTCGGTTCATGGTCTCATCCTAGCTTGTAGCACATTTGAAGGTTGGTGCTAAAGGAGGATCCGATTCAAGACTACTTTAGGAGATTGTTCATGTGGTTTGACATGCGATAGCTACCATCATTCCGTTAGCTCTGAATTGGGCATGTATAGGCTATTTTGGCTCACGCCTCGTTTTCATTGAGGAAGGGTTGGTTGGGAAAATCAATGTAAAAGCAGTTTTTTATAAGTGTGTGAACTAAGCCTTAAATAAAGCGGTTCCTATGTGTGAACAAACGCTAAGTGTGTAAGGGTTCTTTATACATGGGAACAACCTCTTAAGGACTTATATAAGCAATGATGTATAAAGGTGACACCTCAGTGGGCACTTGGCACCTCATCTTGACATGTGGCATATGTGGTGGGAGTCTATGGGCACACACGCACACATTCATGTACCTGTTATCCTCCCCTCCCCAAAAAAACCTCCAACGCATGTGCACACACACACACATGCATGCACACTACACACGTGCTGCATATACACGTGCCCACCCACCTTCCCCCACACATGCACACAACCACGCACTTGCATGCAAGAACTCACTCACTCTCTAAGAGCATGCAAGAACTCGCTCACTCTCTAAGAGTTCTTGCACTTGCATGCAAGAACTCACTCACTCTCTAAGAGCATATCATTCTTCCTTGATTTGTTTACTAACTAAGTGTGGTTTGTAGATGGCAAGGGTTTTGCTGTTTGTATACTTCTTTATCCATCTTTATCTTCATTACAATTAGGTGCAATGTTGAAGGCTTACAAAGTTTTTGAATTCATTTTTGCACTTTCTTTTGTATTAACGAGTGTAACATGATGTGATAATCTGTCACACAGAACCCTTTTGTACTTCTTGAAGAAATAATTAAAAACTCATTAAATACATCAAAAATTAAAACAAAGACTTGAATTAAATTGAAATCAAATAACATAGCATAACACAAAGAAAGGGAAATAAAATAACATCATCATCAAGACAAGATTGGGTGTAATCTCCCCCCCATGCCGTGTAGCTCCACTTCCATGACATGAGTATTTAGAGAATTTTATTCATAAAAATAGCCCAAGGAGCTAAGAATAGATGAGCGTACAAATTGTGCTTTGTTTTTCCACTTTTGGGGTATTGCTTTCCATATTTTTAGTCATATCAAAATCCCTAAGGTTTGTACATATAAAAACCTTTACCCAAATATAATTGCTAATGGGCCTTGTTACATAAAATAACTTTGTGCACATTTGCACATATATTAATCTTGTGCTCACTTGCACATTCCATTAAGCTCAATCCTGTACAAACTAAATTAAACATATTTTTGTACGATTATTAATTCATCAAAAATATAATAAAATATATACTTGTAAACAACAATAGTAGGTCAAGCAAATGTTTGCAGCTGGATTCTATTGCCTACTTATTGTACCCCCATGTTTGGCCATTTTGAAGCTTGTCTAGTTTAAGGCTACCAGGGGTATGATAAGGACCTTCTCTAAAAGATTTTAGGGTCCTTCATCATATGATGTTATTGTACCCCCATGTTTGGCTATTTTGAAACTTGTCTGGTTTTATAAGGTCACTAGGGGTATGATAAGGACCTTCTCTAAAAGAGTTTAGGGTCCTTTATCATATGATGTTACACAATATAGTTTGGCCACTCCATTGGTGTTATGGGTCACCCTAACCCTCCTTGAAACACATCCGAAAAGAGATTACCTGCTGGTAGACCTGTCATCGTGAGGATCTTTCCAATGGCCGAGCTCGTAACCCTCGAGGTCTCCAAGCTCTACAACTCCTTGAGAAACAATTCCACAGTGTCTCCCGCGAGAGTTGTCACACCACCACGTTGCACTACGTGTCCTCATCCCTCCTCTTACCTCACTTCACTCACACACACTCACTAGCATGCATTAGGGAGAGAGATTAGCAAGAGTATTAGCAAGAGCAAGACTCAATTACACAATGGGAGAGTATATTGTATTATGAGAGAAATTCACTTATATACATGGCCATAATGTTCACACTCAAACTATGGTCGGTCGGGCACTTTAGGCTCATAAGAGGCCTAATGCTATTACAATGACTACTCTTATAATATATCCATGAAGTGCATCAGTTAATTAGGACTTCATCCTATCTTGCTACCACATGCTCTTGAAGTGAGAATCGTCATAAATACTCTGTCACACCATTACGGGCGCCCGTCCAAGTTGTAGCTTTAAACACTATTGCTTGATATCTTGAATGTATGACCGTTTGGTGTGTCTATCGTGACTCCTTGATGTAAGATAATGATGGTAGCTCTTGTTAATCCTAGTATTAGATTAACATTCCCCCCTTCCTGATGACGATCGTGTCCTCGTGATTGCGCTGAAGACCTTTGTGGTGGGGAGAATAAACAAGCTTTGTCAATGGCTTTGATGTTGAATGACGTTCAATGGTCTTTATTCTTCCGGAAGGAATAAGAAAAGCTAGTTAATGAATGAAGAGGTTAATGGTGTATTGGGAATTCCTAACGGAGTGGGGGGTTTTTGCGCATGATTGCATTTTTATATTTGTGCTAGCCTTTTTTTTTTGGCTCACTTTGTTTTTGGCAATCATCGGCAAGGTTACATGTGATTTTTGTTAGTGGGGACACTAAGAGATGTTAATAATGGGAGAGAAGAGAGAGAATGATCCGGAGGAACGTAGACTTAATCATCAGAACGAGATGGTGATTCTCAGTTCCTCATTTGATTCATTGAAGCGACATTCATTATTTGAAGTGATGATGTCCTTTTGTGTGGCAGGATTCTTGTCAAATGTTATTTAGTAGGACCTGATCCTGTCTTCTTCTCCCATGTGATTTTTATGTTTTTATGCATAGTTAAGTGCTCTTATAAAGCAGATTTACATCAGGTACAAGAATTGAGTCATATAGACTCTTATTGAACTGCTCTGTGGTGTTGAAGTAGCGACTTGTTGGTGAGGATTGAAAGAATTACGTCGACTTGCGAGACTAATATAGATATCTTCACTAAGGAATGAAGATCATTGATTTGTGAAGATGGTGGCATCGTTTGGAGAGGTTTGTAATTTGAAGAAAAATTCCAGGCGATGGGTTGTACCATTAACCAGGCTTTCGCCCACCATGGCCCCCCCATCCAAAGATGTACCTGGAAGTTGTTGATGGTGAGGCTTTGATGCAAATGTTCTCCAGTGCATGAGTATGGATATGTACTCATGGAGCAGCTGCTACATTAATTTCGCCAAAAGAATAGTAAGCAATAAGCTTAACAAATATATAGTGGCGATTGTGTGATATGGCTTAATCCATGATGAGACTTATATCGTGAAAGTGCAGGTTCTTAAGCCTTGAGATGGACTCCTTGAATTTGCAAATTTTGACCTCATTTTTTTCTCCACGTGAACTGCTAAGACGTGAAACACTAAGGCGTGAAAGACCAGACGTGAATGTCATGAAGTGAAAGAGCAAACGTGAAAGTCATGACATGAAAGAGCTTACGTGAAAGTCATGACGTAAAAAGCAGGGCTGACATGGGCACTGACTTTACAACTCTGTTTGCACTTGCTTAGGATGGATCATTTATCATTTCCAGAGGGGTGACAAGAGCATTGTTATTTTGTTCTTGATGTGCTCTTAAGTCTTTGTATTTGATCTTGAATTTGTTTGCTGAAATTATGTCAAGGTAGTAGGGAAAATTGCTGATTGTTTGCTTGAATAGACAAGCTCTTGTGTTGGTGCTGGATGCACGAGAGTGGTTGAGGGATTTACTTGTTGTTTCTTGGGCCTCCATTCTTGTCGAACTATAGGTGAAGCTGTTGGGGTTGAAGTCAGTGGTGAGGTTTTCTTCACATTGTTTGATTTTGGCATAGGTGAGGATGGGGTTGATGGAGTAGAGACTTTATCGGAGTTGGTTGTTAATGCAGATGGTAGGTCATTGTGTAGAGGGGCTTTTGTGGAAGAGGCTTATATCCTTTTGCATTCAGCATCATAGATATCCATTAAAGTTGGATCCTCTGAGGATGGGGTTGATGGAGTAGAGACTTTATCGGAGTTGGTTGTTAATGCAGATGGTAGGTCATTGTGTAGAGGGGCTTTTGTGGAAGAGGCTTATATCCTTTTGCATTCAGCATCATAGATATCCATTAAAGTTGGATCCTCTTCCTCGTAGTATGATATTGTCAACTTCTTGTCGTTGACCATCATGATGACTCTATCGCTAGATACGGGCCTTCAAACAGGGGTGGTTTCTAGAGTCTTTTTTTTTTGGCCTCGTGAACTTCTGTTTCACACCGTGAAATACTCTTCACGCGTGAACCGATCTTCACGTGGGATTAAATTTTTATTTTATTTATTATTATTTATTTTTTTGCTCGTGAGAACTGCTGTTTCATGCCGTGAAACACTCTTCACGTGTGAACCGGACTTCAAATGGGATTAAATTTTGGTTTTTTTTTTTGGCCACATGAACTGTTTCATGCCATGAAACACTCTTCACGCGTGAACCGGACTTCACGTGGGATTAAATTTTGGTTTTTTTTGGCCCACGTGAATTAATGTTTCACGCCGTGAAACACTAGTACTTCACGCGTGAACCGGACTTCACATGGAATTAAATTACTTTATTTATTTATTTTTTTGGCCGTGTTGTGAGCTTATGTTTCACGTCGTGTAAAACTTTTCACGCATGAACGGAGTTCACATGGAAATTAGATTTCTTTTTTTTTTAGTCTAGTGGAAAATACGAGTTTCCCTTTTTGGGAGAAATATTTTTTTGAATTTAGAATGAAAGGGATATGGACATTTTTCCCAAAAAGGTAAGTGGAATCAAAAAACTCAACCCTTTAATGACACACCTTACACCCTTCATAAAAAATTACCCCCCTAATGGACAAATTGACAACTCATGAGCATCTTCTCATTGAATGCTCATTAGCCTTAATGAGTTATGTAAAAAGGTGATTAAAGATTAATCTATGATTAATCCTTTCACTAATCTTTTCCTCTCAAAGACTCTAATTAACCACTAATCTTTAATTAATTCACACAATTGAGCACACCATTGGATAGAGCAAGAAAAACTAATCTATGTGCATCAATAATTTTATAAATTAATCTAAATTAGGAGATTAATAAGACTCTTAATTATAGTCTCCTCTCTAAGATAAAATTAAGCAAAGAGAGTCAAATTTCTCCAATTGATCAAACAATTGATGTGATTAGGTGTTTTGATGCATCTAGATGCTCTCAAAACACTCAAAAACTCCAATTTCGACTACTCATATGATCAATTTAGACCCCAATTAACACATTTTCTAAATTTTTAGCCTCTTGAACAAGATTAATCACCCTTAATGGCAAAAACCAGTCCATTAAGAGAAATTAGTCAAATTTAAGAGTTTTTGGATGGTTTTAAGAAATTTTTTGAGAGATTAAGCTACTCCGAATGCTTGCTAACACTCTAATCCAAACAATTTTAACAAAAAACTCATAAATAAACTAAAATTAATGATCTTAGATCTATGTTTAAACTAAAGAGAGTTAACATTCACTAAGAAATGCATTCTATTGCATTGTTTGATGCAATGGATGCAAACTAAGCCTAGTACAAACTATTTGCAAGCCCTAAGAACATGAAAAACCATAAAAACAACAACAAAAACAACACATTAATCTAAAAGTTCAGTAAAAAGCATTCTTTTCAAAAACAAAAAAGAGAGCTATTCTACACTAAATCTCACACAAATCACCATAAAATCCACATCTTTTTCATGGAAAACCACATGCTCACTCCACTCCTTGGGGGGTAGACTACATATAGAGCTCCACTTCCCTTTAGCTTTCACTTGAAAGAAAGCTATGGAGGCTCACTCTCCTATATCTATATATCAAAAGATCGAGGCCGGGGTCGGGGTCAATTGGGGGTTTTTTTTTTCAAAAATTTTTTCTCCAAATAAAAATATCTTTCCTCACCTCCTCAACGTGTTTCGTTTTTCATTTTTTTAAATAAATTTCAAATTTTATTTATTTTATTTTCTCTTTTTTCTTTTATTTTTTTTCTTTTTCTTTTTCTACGGTTTGTTTTCTAGAGTTTGGACTTGGCCGCGGCGCTACTTGCACACAGCGCAACCCTAGGGATTCAGAAATCTCCCACACGCAACGCAGAAAACCAGGAACACAGAGCGCAGAACAAGAAAATGACCAGGGAAACCAGAATTGCAGAAACAAATTACAGAACACGAAAAAACATCAACAACATACACACAATCGCCTTTCCTACAGTGTAGATTTCACTTCACCTTGAAGCCCGAGCTGCAAACCGGAGCTTGGTGCAGGGCATCTCCCCGGCAGAGCGACGCCAAAAATGTGCGCTTTTACCGCACGAGTCGGAGCTGGAGACTTGCCGAACACCGTATGCGAGCCACGAATGGCTGCAAGCATACAACCAGAAACTAGCAAGCTCAACAGGAAGCAAAGGTGTGTCACTCACCGCTAAACCACCGTCGTGAAGGATTCTCGCGTCGCAGTGAAGAAGGGCGGTCGTCGTCGTCGCTCTACCGTCTCGCCCATCACCGTGCCGCCACACAGTGCTCGATCGCTCTCTCTCTCTCTCTCTCTCTCTCTCACATACGCAGGAGAAGAGAGAGCACACTTTGAATTCAACACACTTTGAATGAGAGTTTTAGGGTTACATTTGACTCTTATAGGTGACCTAGCCATTCACACATGGGCACCCATACATGGCCAGCCGATCCTAACTCTTATCCTGGCTGCTGCTGACATTCGAGGTGCGCCTCTCATCGGCGATCACCCAATCCCTTTATCCTTTACATGTGGTGCCGACAAGCCCGGCCTATGACTCAAAATACTTAAATTAATTACATGACGTAAAACATAGTACGTCTCAATGTCCGTCATAGGTTAATACCTTCCATCTCCATTTGCTCTCATATCTACTCTACACCCATACCTTTTCTCCATTTCTCTCCCTACTACTCCCATATTACTAAATTATTTTCCCAATCTCAAAAAATACATAAAAATTCAGCATGAATGTATCATATTAACCTCTCCAAATATCTACAAAAACCCCCATGTTCTTCACCTCAATCAACTTTTGTGGCGTCGAATGCAAGAAGGAGACCGACACCGGTTAACTTAAAGATCTACACATGGATGAATCCAAGCTTCTTGGAGCTTTTAGCCACACAAAGGATCTTTCTAAATCTTTACTCCTCTCACTCAACCTCTCAGCTCTTCTCACCCATTTGTACATTGTACTACTAACATTTTATAGTGATTACTAACTACTAACCACTAACATATATAAATAAGCACTAACATATGTAAATAAGCACCCACTCTACTACTTTTTGAGTAGGCATTATTAAACTACTAACCACTAACATATGTAAAAAAGCACCCACTCTACTACTTTTTGAGTAGGCATTACTACAAGTTATTTGCTCAAACCTCTACATCACACTCTCCTCTCATCTTCAATAATTCTTTCACCTTGAGCCCACATCCATGTGACTCAAGGGATAAGAAGAGGCCCACATCCATGTGACTTAAGGGATAAGAAGAGGCCCACTTTCAATCCAAAATAAAAACCCATAATCTATGATTTCTCATAATAAAATTGATTAGGCTTAATCCTAATTGGGGCTTCTCAAACCTATAAATAGAGCCCCTCCATTCTTTTTGTGAGTAAGGGAGATTACACACATTGTACACCACTCCCAACTCTAGTGTGTAAGGAGATAGTGAACTTGTGAGCTCTCTCTATACATCAATACCTTTGATTGCATAGAGAAGCTTGAAGCTAGTTATGTCATTGTTGTGAGGGCTTGAGTGATGCCATACTCCCTATCATAATTGTATCTTGCCTTTGTGCATAAATAAGATTAGTAGTTTGGGTGCAATTGTGTACAAAATCTTGGACTCCTACATCTCCAAAGTTGATTTAGCGAAGCGGTCCGATGTTTGATTTAAGGTGAATTCGATCCTTGTATTTTGTGGTGTGATTTTATGCTTGGCGGCTTGAGGGCCTGTTTTTGATTTGTTGCCTTTCATTCTATGATGGTAAGAGGGTTGGTCCTGATATCTTGTGGCCTCAATTTCTAGCCTTATGTCCACAAGTTAGGAGAGAATTAACAAAGTCCGTGAGCACTAGGAGAAAAACAAAAGAGAATGTGCCTGTTGTAAAAATTTCACAAGCCGAGATGGATGAGGACATTATACCTATATTAGATTGCTACATCAAGGGAGGGCTAGTTAAGAAGGGTCTAGTAGATGGGGGTGCACAAATTTGCATCATGACAGAGGACCTTATGCAAAGACTAGGCATGCATATTTATGAAACACTTGAAATTAAGGTGAAAATGGCAAACAATAGCAAAGCAAAGTGTCTTGGGATTTGTAAGAATGTTTCTGTGGAAGTTTTTGGCATTAAGAAGGTTGTTGATTTTTATGTTATGTCTACCAAGGGAAGTGGTTATCCATTTATCCTAGGTAGACCATGGCTAATGAGAATGCGAGCTTTGCAGGATTGGGAAAGTGGAAAGTTAATTTTAAGGAATGAAAATCGTAAGAAGATTATCTTTGACATGAAGGAGCAACGACGAGAGGAGATAAATGAAGAATCTTCTCAAGGTGAAATAGAGGAGGATTGGACCGATGCCACCTCAGAGGAAGAAAGCAGCAGTAGCACTATGGAAGAGGAGTCTTCCATTGAAGTCATGGGGGTAAGATTCAGAGAAAAAGACAAAGAGACACCCTGTCAAGGTTTGGAGGATGTAGGCTCTCAAGAAGACCAAATTGTGCATGATGAAGAAATGTTTGATGCTATGCTCTCAAAAAAGCTTACATCAGAGGAAGGAGAGGAGTTTAAATGTGTACTAAGGAAATTTCCTAGGTTTTTTGCTAAAGATTACACAGATGTGCGTGGCGTAGAGGCCATTCAACACAAGATCGAGCTAAAGCCAGAAGCCAAACCTAAGGCACAAAAGCTACGAAGACTAGGAGTCATCAAGGAGCAAGCACTACTCAAAGAGGCGAGGAAGCTTCTAGCAGCGGGGTTCATATATCCTGTAAAAAATTCAGAGTGGGTCTCTCCCGTCGTGGTCACTCCCAAGAAGAACGGCAAATGGAGGGTGTGTGTGGACTATCGTCCACTCAACGAGGAGACAAAAAGGGACCACTTTCCTCTCCCATGTCAAGATGAGATCCTAAATGAGGTAGCAGGTCATGAGAAGTATACGGGTTACTTTCAAATTGGGATTGCATTGGAGGATCAATTGAAAACAACCTTCATCACTCCTTGGGGTTGTTATGCTTTCAGAGTCATGCCATTTGGTTTGACCAATGCTCCAGCAACATTTCAACGTTTAGTATCCAAGACGGGGAAATTTTCAGGCTTCTTGGAATACCCATGGGTTTCAGGGTGTCAATGAAGCAAAGATGGCACTGGGTAATGGAAAAAATAGAAAGTAAGCTGCTGAGATGGAAAAGGAAGCAACTGTCTCTAGCAGGTAGAATTATTGTCATCAACCACTTCAGCATCCCCTCTACGATTTACTTCCTCAGTTGCTGGAGGCCTCCTGATGCTAATCTCAATGAATTCACTAAGCTGTTGGAATTAGGGTTGCAGGAATGCACACACAACTTCAAGAAGATGAGGAAGCTTGAGCACAACACAGTAGTGTATTATGAGTGCCAAAAATGAAAGATAACAAGCCCTAGAAGATAATAGGCGTATATACAATGCACGGGGGAAAAAACCTCCTAGTGAGGGAAAAAGTGCCCCGGCGGTCCTAAGTGTGTTCACACACATCACTACTATAATATGGTAACAAATCCCCCCTGGAGTGATGCGGTGAACAAGAGCTAGCACTCATGTATAGGGAAGTGTCTAGCTATGTGGACGAATCCACAAAAGGGAGTAAGCCCAAAGCTTTGCGAAAAGCTTCGAACTTCTCACGAGGCAGAGCCTTTGTGAAAAGGTCTGCAAGGTTATCCTGTGTTGGCACATAAGCCAAACTGATCTCTCCTGCAGAGAGTCTCTCCCTGACATAATGGTAGTGTACCTCAATGTGCTTCGTACGAGCATGGAACACTGGGTTCCGCGCAACTGCCAATGCGCTCTGACTGTCAGTGAAGATGGTGGTGGCAGATGGCTGCCCAACACCCAAATCAGCCATAAGGCGTCTGAGCCACACACACTCAACCGTAGCTGTGAAAGCTGCCCTGTACTCAGCTTCACAACTAGAAGTGGCCACAGTAGGCTGCTTCTTGCTCAACCATGATATGCATGAGCTTCCAAGCATGAAGCAAAAACCACTCGTGGACACGCGTGTGTCATAACAACCAGCCCAGTCAGAATCTGAAAAAGCATGTAAATCTGGCGGCAATGATCCCCCCTTGGGATAAAACAACCCAAGATGCCGAGTACCACTCAAATAGCGAAAGATACGCTTCACTGCCTGCCAATGCTTAATGCCTGGGCTATGCATAAATCTGCTCACCTGTGAGACTGCAAACTGAATGTCTGGCCTCGTAATGCATACATAAATGAGGCAACCAACAGCTGTCTGATAGAGTGTGACATCAAAGTGATCTCCAGCATCATGAAGACTCAACTTCAAACCTGTCTCCATTGGAGTAGCAATAGGCTTGCAGTCTTCAAGGCCAAATCTCCGCAACAATGTTTCAATATACTTTGTCTGACACAAAGCAATACCTCCATCACACTGCTGAAATTGTATCCCCAAATAATGATGCAAATGCCCCAAATCTGACATCTCAAAAGAGGCATTCAAATCAGCCTTAAAATCAGCAATATGACTCTCATTTGGTCCTGTGAGCAGCATGTCATCGACATAGAGAGCAATGATTAGATGTACACCATCCACACGTTTAGCATACAAAGTGCTTTCTGTTGGACTATTCTGAAACCCATGTGCAATCAAATATGCATGTATTTTTTCATACCAAGCTCATGGAGCTTGCTTTAAACCATATAAAGCCTTTTTTAACCTGCACACTTTGTTTTCCTGCCCTCTTTGAACAAAACCACGAGGCTGCGATACATACACCTCCTCATGCAAATCTCCATTTAAGAACGCAGTCTTTATGTCCAGCTGATGTACATTCCAACCATTATGAGCTGCTAATGCACAGATGCTACGAACAGTGGTCATACGACATGTGGGAGCAAAAGTCTCATCAAAATCAATGCCCTTCTCTTGAGCATAACCTTTTGCAACAAGCCTTGCCTTATGGCGATCCACTGTGCCATCAGGCTTACGCTTCAATTTGTATACCCACTTAGTGCCAATGGCCTTCTTGCCAGGGGGCAAGTCACATAAAGACCATGTACTATTCTTCATAATAGCATCGTATTCTGCTTGCATAGCAGCCATCCAATTTTCTGAACTTTGTGCCTCATCAAATGAAACAGGCTCACTTTCATCGCACATACTAGAAACAGCCAATGCATAACAATCTGACGCATAAGAGGCACCATGAGAGCCAGAACGAGTGCGACTAGACAAAGGGGCATCCAACTTGCTGTCACGCAAAGTCTGCACCAGCCATCTAGGCATGTTCCTAGAGCCCTCAATCTCTTGTCTCTCATCCTCAAGTGCATCATGCACATCTGCATCAGATATAGGCTGATCTGTGCCATCATTTAAAACCTGCATAGGCTGAAAAACTGCCTCATGAGGTATTGCACTTGACTGTGCACCACTGAAAAGAGGCAACAATGTATCATAGACATCACGTGAGCTGATATCTGTCTCCTTAGTACATGAAACCAAGGGCTGAACTGCATCTTCCACAAATACAACATCACGGCTAACCAAAATGCGCTTTGTCTGTGGATGATACAAACGATAGCCTTTGCTCTCAGCACTATATCCAACAAAAATACATTTGACAGCTTTGTCATCCAATTTTCTACGATGTTGCACAGGCACTAATGCATATGCCAGGCAACCAAAAACACGTAAATGGCCAACAGATGGCTTGCGGCCATGCCAAGCCTCATATGGAGTGACAACCTGTAATGCTTTGGTGGGACACCTGTTTAGTACATAAGTGGCACACATGACAGTTTCAAGCCAAAAACCATGTGGTAGACTTTGACTCTTAACCATACATCTTGCCATTTCCATGAGAGACCTGTTTTTTCTCTCAGCCACACCATTTTGCTGTGGTGTATACGGCACTGTACATTGGTGTTTTATCCCACGCTCAGCCAGAAATGCATTAAATTCTGAAGACATATACTCCCCCCCTCGATCTGAACGGAGGGTGCCCATCTTACTTTCTGACACATTTTCAGCCATAACCAAAAACTGTTTGAAGCACAAAAACACTTCGGACTTTGCCTTCAAAGGATATACCCATGCATGCCTGGTAAAATCATCAATGAAAGTCACGAAGTAAAGGTAGTTTCCAAATGATGGAGTTTGCATGGGACCACAAACATCACTGTGAACAAGCTGCAATCTGCGTTCAGCTCTCACTGATCCATCTTTGGGAAAGGAAGCACGCTGCATTTTACCCAATATGCAGCCCTCACAAACATGCTTGACACGTGCCTCAAGCTTAGGCAAAGAAGACACCATTTCAGATTTCTGCAGGCGCAGCAAACTTGCAAAATTCAGATGACCAAAACGTGCATGCCACAGTTTTGCATTTGAAATAGCCTGCGTATCCATAATAGCACATGCTGAATCCTCTACACATTTGCCATTCATATTGAGCTTATACAGCCCTCGACATAGTGAACCAGATGCTACAATGATGTCACCACAAGAGAGATCATGAACAGTACATCTGTCATCCACAAATTTTACAACCAAACCTGTTTTGGCAAATGCGGAGACTGACAGCAGATTCTTTTTGATCCCTGGCACATACAATGCATCAAAAAGTGTAAAGGTGTTGCAATTTGCAACATTCAGCACAATCTGTCCAACTCCTTCAACGGGATAAGAGGAGTTATTGGCACAAGTGACAGTATTCCCTGTGGGAGCAGACTCAAGGAAAGTGAATAAACTGCGCTGCGAGGTGATATGCTTAGTGGCACCACTGTCAAAGTACCATACATCTGAATCTACTGCAGACATACATGTGTCATGCAAAGATGGGTCATAACTGCACTGCGCATTGAATGCCCATTCTGTATCTAGCACAACATTAGCAGATTCATTGTTAGAAGGAGAGGCATCTGCAACAGCCATACCAGCCTCTTTCTTCTTAGCCTCTTTCGCAGCCAGCTTAGGACACGCTTTGATGACATGATCATTTCCCTTACAGTACTTGCAAAATGTCTTCTGTTTGTCACCCTTCTTCTCATCTTTGTCTTCCTTCTTTGGTTGCGCAGCATTTGCAGATTTCTGCTTACTAGAAGAAAAGCCAGCTTTACCTTTCCCGCTTCTCTGACTAGCAACGAAAGCTTGATCTGCGACACGCATAATATTCCTGTTTTGCCTTGACTGGTCTTCTTGCAGCAAAACAGAAACTAACTCCTCAAATGATAAGGCATTGGGATTGCCTTTCATCATCAAGCGAAGAGTGGAAGCAAAACCCTGATAAGAATCTGGTAGACCATTCAAAACAGTCTGCACAAGTGAACTGTCAGACAGGATTTCATCTGCAGAAATGAGCTGCTCTTTGAAATCCTTGATCTTTGTCAAAAAGCTATCCATAGAATCACCTTCGTTCATATGCTCACTCTCCAACTGTTTTCGGAGATAAGCAACACGAGCCTCATTTCTTGCCTGATACAATGTGGCAAGTACATCCCAAGCATCCTTAGAAGTCCTGCAGGAGCGAATATGTGGGATAATGGTACGTTTGACAGACAGCGCAATCAAGGCATGAGCCTGCGCATCTCTACCATCCCAACGAATCTGCTCTGCTGAAAGTGGTGGTTCTCGAACAGCTGCTACAGCACTTGTGCCTGCACCATCATCAACAGTACCTGTTTCTGATGTGTTTGCAGCATTCCCAGCCACAATAGGACGTGCATCAATACCCTGCACAATGTTCCATAACCCCTTTGCTACCAATACATGTCGCATCATATATGCCCACAATGGATAGTTGGTGCCATCCAACTTATCCTCAGCAGCCAACATGCGGAACACATCATTGTTGTCAGCCATGGCCAATGACTGTACTACTAGATGTAAATGCTGTCTGTAAGAGGTAAACCTGTATAAAATCGACCTGTGCTATGCAGCACAGCCCAAAACAGACGAATGGGCACCTGTCCTGCAGATTTTAATCCTGACAGAAAATCTGCACAGTAGGACGATTTTGCCTGCGCAGTACTTGGAATGCAAAAACGGAGGGCGAAATGACTTCAGATCAAAATTCTGAAATGACCAAGCCTTACGGGCTTTCCCACGGCATATACTAACCTGCAGACGCTCGTGAAACCTCGTCGCAATCGGAGGAGATGAAGCGGCAGGTGCCGGTGATGCTGCCCGGGAGGAGGAAGCCTGCTCTGATACCAATTGTTGGAATTAGGGTTGCAGGAATGCACACACAACTTCAAGAAGATGAGGAAGCTTGAGCACAACACAGTAGTGTATTATGAGTGCCAAAAATGAAAGATAACAAGCCTTAGAAGATAATAGGCGTATATACAATGCACGGGGGAAAAAACCTCCTAGTGAGGGAAAAAGTGCCCCGGCGGTCCTAAGTGTGTTCACACACATCACTACTATAATATGGTAACATAAGCTATGCAAAAACTTCCTTTGGGGAGGTGACCCATGGATCAGAAGCAGACCTAAAGTTAAATGGGATATCTGCACGGTCCCCAAAGCCAAGGGAGGACTGGGGATTATAGACATTCGGCTGCTAGCTGACAGAATGGCTGCTAAATGGATAATCAGAGCTTTGGAGAATCCAACTGATGACTGGGCCCAACTCTTGGTCAAAGATCTCCCCAGATTTACAATCACCGGACACAATAAATGGCTAAATCTACCCATTACCACCATAGTAGCATCCAAACACCCCATTACCCCTAAAGGGAGTCATCTGGTTACCTCAATCTGGAAAGCCTGGTTCAAGTCTAAAGGGTTACTGTCCATCAATCTCAATGACAAGAAATCAGAAGGTCTAATAGCCGCCGACTCCTGCTGGTGGTCTATTCTTCCCCATTCGATACTAGAACCAGAAGAAGAGAAAACAGCCCTTAATCTACACAGGAAAGGACTCGTAACTTGGACAGACATCTTCAACCCCTACACCAGTACTTGGCTCACCAGAGCAGAGCTGGTAGCCAAATACGACTGCAGAACCCCAGAACTAGACCTAATACAAAGCAGAACAACCCAATGGAATACCCAGGAAACCTGGAGATTCAGCAGACCCCCCATCTTCAACATCCTGGCCCTTCGCTGGTTAAAGAATAAACCCCTGCTACCCATTCCTTTTCTTGAGAAGTCCCCCCCTATACAAGTTACTTTGAACCGCAGATGGAACATAGCCTAGGACAGGAAAAGATGGTACAACTGCCTCAAGGAGTTGTGGAGTCCACACATAGAACCAAAGAAATCTTGTCTCGCATGGCTGATTGCATTCAGAGCCATCTGGACTCAGTGCAAGGCAGCCAAGTTCAACATTGCCTCAGACCAATGTTCTAGATGTGGCCTTCCTGAGGATGATCTACACATTTTTATTCATTGCAACCACATCTCAGATTCCTACAAAGAGTTGCATGCACTTATTCTACTTGGTGGGGGAAAGATGTAAACTGGAAGCATACAATTCTAGGAGAAAACACAGGATGCTCTTCATCTCTGTGGAATGCAATAAGGTGTGAGTACCTATGGCATGCATGGCTTCACAGACTAGCTGTCACTTTTGATAACCCTGAAATTAAGGGCCCTCCTCTAGCTGTTTGCTTAACCACAACATGCATCAGATACTGGAACAACCAAACACAAGCCCTTTTCAAGCTAGAGAAGAGGCTATTGATTAAATTACAAAAGAAAAAATCAGATTACACACTGGAACTACTTGAAAAAACCAGAGACAAGATCATCCTTATTCTCTCAAAAGACAGAGCATTAATAGAAGCTATCAGAAGGATGCAGTAAACAACCTAACTCTCCCCCTCACAAGAGAAGAGGAGATACATCAGACATGCAGGCATCAAGATTCACCCAAGAGAAGTTAAAAGACAGCTAGGGCAAAGTGACCTGTCGGTTACTCAATGACACCTTTGGACTGTCCACCAGGATCTCTGGAGAGGTCCATGCATCTCGGAAACTCAAGATAGTCCACTACCGCATGGCCACCGATCTGACAGTCATCGAAAGCAGAGCCCCAAATCAAGAAGAGTCCTGTTCCAGCCTCTGCTTCCTCTTCTGTGCACCTGTAAAGAAGGAAAAAGATTCAGAGCAGAGGAATCTTAACCGTCCCCGAGAGAAGAGGAATCTTAACCGTCCCCGAGAGAAGAGTCCTGTTCCAGCCTCTGCTTCCTCTTCTGTGCACCTGTAAAGAAGGAAAAAGATTCAGAGCAGAGGAATCTTAACCGTCCCCGAGAGAGAAAGATCAAGGGCCCCATAAGGGCTCCTACCATAGGATCGAAATCAAAAGGGTGAATAATATACTTCCCCCTTCTTCTGCCAAGGGGCTCAGGCGCCATGATCAAGCAAGAAATTAAGCGCAGAAGTTCGACCGCCCTGAGGACTGTCGAGGGAGCCTGCAAATCAGAACAAAGAACCAACACCTTCATCCCCTCAGTGTGGAGAAGAGTCGAACCAGAACCGCCCGAGATGGAAGAGACAAAGGTGGAAGTGCCAATCAGCAAGACGAAGCCCCCTTCCAAGCCAGAAAGAGAGAAGGAGACGGTGGCTAGGCCCCCTAGAGAAAGAAGGGAGCTCAATCCTCAAGTGAGGGGAGAAGATCTCAATACCAGCAAGGCGTAGATCGAGCAGGCTCCATGCAATGATACCCCGCGTGGCGTCGTCAAATCCTATTCTCCCCTCACACGTCGCACATGCAATCACATGCACTAAGTGTGCCAAATGGCCATTTTGAACCAGCAGCCACCACGTGGCCTTTGTAACTTCGGATTCCTTCTTTTCTATAATTCAACTGCCCTTTTTTGAAAAAAAAGACCCTTTGAGAAAGGAAACGCTGCCTATGGATCTTCCCAATGTCAACTTCATCGTCTCCAAAGAAATGGAGGCAAAAGCCATAATGCCGATCATTGAAGCAGCCATAGAAGCGGGAGAGGCAAAGGCGTGCGCGAGGGGTCTCATCTACGTAGGAGAGGGGAGGAGAAGGTGGGCAAATGCGGAGGGGATCAAGGTGAATGGCTAGCCAAGGGAAATGCGCACACACGGCCGTGTATATGGCGAGCAAAAGAGGAGATGCATCCTGCAATATAACTAGATTTGTACACTCTAAAAACTTATAAACATACGAGAGTACTTCACAAGACTACTACAATACCTGTTAAAAAATGGTTTTTAAGTCCTTTAATTCAAAACCAAGGCATATCAAGGGCCCACAGGTAAGAGACTGCCCTCTTCAAAATGGATTTTAAGTGATAAAATTCCACCAAAACAGTAGTTGCCATCAAATGCGCCATGTTCTCATCAAAATTCTAGAAGAGCATCAATTACATACATAATGGCTACAAAAATAGTACATCCGTGCCAGGATACACAGCATAATCGCTCTCCATGCGTGTGATTACAAAATGCAAAGAGGAATAGGCTATTTTTTACTATGTTTCTGAAATTTCAGCAGGCACTTGATCGCTCACATTGGTGGAAAATATTTATTCATGTTGAAGGGGAGGGAGTAGAACTCTTCATTGCGGTTGTCACCTTTCCATGTCCTGAATTTAGCCCACCATGGCATCCCCCTGTCTTTCTTTGCACTCTTCACTTGCAATGTGTTGTCCAGCACAATGGCCACCATGAAAGATACCGTCGCCGCGGAGGTGAAGATAACAAAGAATATGTCGTTGAACTGCATTGATTGATGAATCACAGGTTTACATTGGCTATATTAATGAAAGCCTACATCTCTTAGTTAAATTAATCACCAATATCGCTCATAATTGTGAGTCGTGACTGCTAATTGTTCATAAAATGGGCAAGGTTTCTGGATTATGATAAGCATACCCAATGAGAGTGAGTGTGAACTGGTCCATGACCAGCCGAGGCTGCAAACTCGTTGAAATATTGAGGGACAGAAAGACCCATGAAGAGAGAGAAGCCCAGTATAAACATGCTCCGGGATTGGTTCATGTTGGCAAACTGAAGGAAAGATAGGCCACATGCAACTGCACATGACTTGTAAGAGTTAAGAGTCTTGATTAATCAACTCTAATCTAAAAACAAAAACAAACAAAAAAACCTTTGAATTATTCAAATTGACAGTTTGTGTTAATCAGACTGACAAATAACTTACCAACTTTGCCAAACAGAACACAAAACAAGGCAGCCACTATAGGACTCGGAACAGAGGCAAAAATGGCACCGAATTTACCTGCGATCACAAATTAATAGTTTTCTTATTCTTACTCGATGTTATTATTCTTACTCGATGTTACTAAATCATACGAATTGTCATAATCACTATTAGACTTGCTAATAGAATGTCTTAATGGTCTTTTAAAACACGTAAAGGAGATTTTACCAAACAAGGAGAAAAATATCATGAAGGCAGCAGAGATCTGGACCACACGCTTGCTACCCACTCGAGTGAGACCCAAGAGGCCAGCATTCTCACTGCGTGTGGAAACAGTTATGCGTTATATATTATACAAGATGGAAGAAAATCCAGTTAAGAGAACCCATGGAGGGGACTTGAATGTGCTTATAATTTGCTTACATTGAAACTGTGGAACCATTCGCCGTTCCGAACATTCCATCTACTAAAATGCCAATTCCCTGAAAAGACCAGTTTATGAGCCCACCTTCACTGATCAAATTGTACCATCTATGCACATTGCACATGTACAGTTGTCTAACCTATGCCCATGCCTACACATACATGAACGTATACGTATCGTGTTATGCACATGACCATTTACATGTACATTTTATGTTATGCACAAACATTTATATGCATCTATACGTGTATATCCAGATGCATCTCCATATGCTTGTATGAACAATGCATGCAGTTATCATTGTGTACGTGCAAATCTTAATGTTGTCATATGAAGATATATACACACAGATATGTAAAGGCCTGCAAGCGTAAATATGCACGTGACTGTAGATGGATCATGGATGTGATCATATGGATGTGCATGTCCATGTGTATGAACATGAGCATGGCTATGATCGTATGATCATGTGGATGTGCATGGCCATTTTCATGCGTAAAAGTTACCCATACGTGTGACATACCAACCTGCCATCCGATTCCTCGGCTCATCACAAACGGTGGTGGGGGAGTTGCACCGGCGAATCTTGACACGGCAAGAAATCCACCAGTAGACTACACAAACCATGATAACACATTAAAAAACAAATGCATTAATTATACAAATGCATCAAAGGTTTTCGAATTATCCAAAATGCATTAATTGTCCACATGCTTGATTCAAGAAGAAAAAATTCATCATTTATCAATTCCATGTGTAACCATTAGTCGGGGAAAATGGACGCTCTGATTTGATTAGTCTCGATTGAAATCATATAAATAGTTATTACGATATACTTACTTCCACTAAAGAAACCAGCACAGCAGACAACATTCCAAACGTGTGACTAGAATCGAATGTGGGAGCACCCCATTGAAGAGGATAGGGAATACGCAGCCTGCATGTTAAATCCAGCAGTTTAACAAGCATTCCTGGGTCATCAAAGCTCTAATCACTCACATCAAAAATTCGGAACTGATTATCATTAAATTTGATCTATGCAAGGAGTCTTGAAGAGGAACAAGGTCAACGATGCACACAATGGTTATCTAATTAAAAAATCGTCCCCAAGAATCAGCACAGTAGTAGTTAATAAGATACCAAGTTAATTGCATTAAGGCATGCACACTAGTCAAATTCAAGGGCTGATCAACGAGACAAGTGCCAAGGTGATGAGTTGAACACTGGGTATACAGTACCATAGATAAGCTGATTAGAGGAATGCAAGGGGTAAATGCATGGGGTGATAAACTAAAAAAAGATTGATTAAGGCCATTAACGGCATGAATTCATTCAAATAGGCTAAGGCACCAGATTGGGTGAATGCAAGAGTGATTGAAGGGGATGATTAAGGTTTAATACAACGGTTAGATAATGAAGACACCACGCATGCATGGATGAATTAGAGGATTGCAAGAGGTGATATAAGGGCACCAAAAATGGGTAATTAAGACTAAACACATATACATGGATGGATGATTAAGCTTACCAGGGGGATGAGTTAACCAAGGCAGCTCGATCGGTTCTGCAGTGGGAAGCAGTGAGATCAGGGGCATGCTTGTAGGCCCCGCTCACTGTAAGGAGGTGTGCATAGGCCCACACTATGGCCACGGCTATCAGCACGGAGAATCTCTCTAACACATGCTTGCCATACTTGATGTTCTTGAGAAACTGCATGCACCATCCATCATTGCACTGTATAATTAGTACTTCCATAAAATCACCCACATTGCACCACGATCACAGGAAAACTCTTTAATACAAGCTATTAAGATACGTAGCAAATCACCATCATCGTTTATATGGCTGAATCAATCAAAGATAATCATTTATTGAAGCAACTAATGCTAAGCTAGCGATCGATGCTTGGCTCAAAGATAAGGGGCCAGGGCACTCATTACCTGGGAGAATATCACTAGAACTATGATTTGAGGGATCCCGATTTCCACACATTTCCCAACCTGCAGTTTACCATGATACGTACATGCTGTAAGGACTCAACAACGCCACGCTTAGGATAATCAATGATCATACAATTATTTGATATGTTTAAGCTCGAATGTTACAAAAATATGTTCGTAGTTGTAAAAAACCAGAAAACTACCCCTGGGAAACCGAGCTCATACAGTCCCAATCCAACCATAGCAATCACTGGGGCAGCCGAAAGTGGACTGAGAAATCTGCCAAATATTGAAGCCACTTCATATTAAAGATGAACAGCTCTTTATAATGCACAACCCCAGCTACAGTTACATATAAATATATAAAAACACATACTGTCTGTACATAGATATCGTAATATGTGTACATATAGTTATGTTTGCATATATGTAGATGTACGTTCTGGAAGTATGTATAGATGCATCCATACACACTTGTGTAAATTTTCGTTGTCTGGCCGGATTATAACTGAGAAATAGATAGGAATATAGTACATAAGGGATGCATAATGAGGATCTTAAATTTAAATTACCGCCTTAAACGCACGTGCTAAGCAAGAGTAAGAAAAGGAGCAGGCACCATATGATCTGCTGCTTTGCCATACCTCGTCGTAATACCCCACAGTCCACTAAACCCAAGCACAATCTGCAAGCTTGATGATGCTATAAGAGCCCCTTGTATAGCTCTCATAGTATGGAGGAATCTCTACAAAGGTTAGTCAGCCAAGACAGAAATTTTCAGCTGATTTCGAAAAAAAAAATTGAAGAGACTTTGTGAAAATATGTAATGATCAGAGTTAGCGAATAATCACTTCATGGCTATCCTCTATGGCTTGGAGTTTGTCGGAGTAGATGATGGACAAGGTTGGCACAATGAAAGCATAGGACCCCCCCACCACACAAGGCAAGCAGGTCCCCACCACCGTCTGAAGCAATGTATTGATCCCAGCAGCAAAGAGTACTGTTTGTATCACTCTCACTTTGTCATCCTGCCAAAATATTTAGTACACTTCAGGTCACTAATCTTGCACTAAACCTGGCTGATGAATTCAGCGTCTTAGTTTACAGCCCATTTTATCTCCAAAAACATCAATCCAATTCTTGACCTATATCATCTGTCGTTCAGTGGTTTCATCAATTCTATCACAAGACTACTACTTAGGCTTCCTCATTTATAATTAAGCAATTCGTATATACTACTAACCTACTACTTATGCCTGGATTTTAAATTGATTCAAACACTCACCTACTAGTAAGCCTCACTTTTATAGTATAACATTGTCTACTAACCCTTTTCAAATGGAGTCATCACACAGACTCTTTCTAGAAAACAATCAACTTCTTTGAAATATACTCACAACATCACCACCCATTTGAGGAACCAAGATAGTAGGGATTAGCACGGTGGTTCCCAACATAACAAAGTAGTGTTGGAACCCCAACACTAGTGCTTGAGCTGCGAGAACAATATTGAAAGATCACATTATTAGCTTCACCAACAATGAGTCAGAAGATGTGACAAATATACATGAAATTATAAAAGAGGATTAAACTAAAAGTGACTTAAACAAGAAGAATGCATACGCCATGGGGGTGGGCTTGTGATGCAATAGTCAATGCCCCTCAGCTGATCTTGGGCCTGAGGGGGAGAGTCATCGCTGCCAGCTTTCTGATTTTGGTTTGCTTTCTGATTTTGATTGGTCATGCTTGAGAAAGCTGCAAAAACGAGCTGCAAGGAAAGAAAAAGCAGGGAAAGAGGGTGGTGGTGGGAGATGGTGGGCACTATGGCGAGAGAGATTTACAATGCTCTACTAGAAGAGAGAAGGGAGAAGAAGAGAAGGAGGTTTAAACAGGCTAATTGATTCTTTGATTAGTAAGCTGGTTGCTATAAGTAAAATAGATTAAGGAATGTTACAGATTTGCAGCTTTCTTCAAGAAATCTTCATTAGTGGGTAATCAATGCGCCTGCCTCTCTCTCTGTCTCTCTCTCTCTTCCTCTCTCCTTGAGCCCAACTCCCTAGTTAGTGCTAGTTACAATATCAACCTTGCCGTTAATTATTGATTTGCATTCCCTTAACGCAATAATTTTCTTAGTCAAATTGTAATAATTAGCAATCTTCTTATATATATCTTATATCTATATATCTATATACTATAATTCAAGCAATGTTTTGTATGACAATAATTAATTTTCTAGTGTTCAAGCAAACCAATTTCATGAATAAGAGCCGATTCCTATGGGGTCAAGGTGCATTTTTTAATATTAATAATTGTTCATAATAATTAGGGCTCAAACAATTTTATACTTTTTGGTTGGCTTTAAAATTTTTGGTCAAAATGAGGAGTTGGACAGGAAGGGACGTGTCGTACAAAGCATGGAACTGCTCGCTCTCTGAGGAGGTGGATCTTTTTTTGAATTATATTATTATGAGAGTTATGATTATTATTTGCGCAGTCTCGTCTGTACTGATTTAAAAATTTTAATTAACAAAATGCGTGAAATGGCAGCAGCCACCACCTCCAAACGGCTCCTGAGACTGTCCTCTCCAGTCTCCATCATCCCTGCCGTCACTGCTCTCTGTGTATTTATCCCCCCGTTATTTTAATTTTTAATGCCCGCCACAGCTTAACCTTGGGGCATGAGTAAGTTGCACGGATTATATTGACTTTGAAACGTGGGTAAATCGAATTTCGATATATATATAGAGAAAGAGACAGAGTATATATATATATATAATCTAATTAATTAGATGCCCTACCTTGTTCCAATTTGGATTACAAGAACTAATTGTGTATCCGCCCAGCAACTTCTTCTTCTTTTTTACCAGTAAAAAGCTTTTTGCTGATTTATACATTGTTTGCAACTTCTAAAGAGACTTCTTGCTCAAACAAAGCTTGTTGATCTCTCTCTTTAGGTACCTACTTTGATCTACTGCCTTTAGATTAGTTTTGATGTTGTGTTACCATGGCCCCTTCATCTGAGGGAGATGTTGAAGCTACTCCATTCACTTGGCCTTGTTTTTGTTGAGCCCTTCGCCTCCTTCTCACTCAGGGTTCGATCCCCGTCACCATCAACAGTTCTGTGAAGAACAAGCTCCAGTGCAAGAGAGGGATCTAGGGAAAGAGATGGAGATTGCACTCATGAAGGGAGTACTAGCATAGATCCACTCATCATAGGGAGTAGCACCTAGACATGGGAAGTCTGCCAAGCTCTAAGAAAGGTAAATGTGTATCATGTCAAAATGGTCAAAAAGGTTCCCAATTACATAGGGCATATGCCTTTCATATTCTCACTAGTCTCCCAACCCGTCCTCGAGGTTTGGATACCATAGAGTATGCCTTAAATTTGAAGTCCATTTTGCCAGTCATGGACTACTTTGAAGAAAACATCAAAATTGGCATACTTGTATATACATAGACACATGAGAGAGATGTGTCCTCTTCTATGTATAGTGGGAAGTGGAGTGACCATCTCCAACGGGAAGTAGCCATCTAATGAAAAATAAAATTAAAAATAGACTCCTAAGCTTCCATTAACTATGTGCTAGATTCTTGGGTGTGTTAAGCTTTTATTTATTTCTCTCCCTCCTTAACTGTCCTCCGATTGGGAGAGGAAAGGATACCATTTTGGGCCCTTTAGTCTCTAACACATAAGCCACATACCGATCAATGCATCCCTCTTTCTCAGGCCGTCGATTTAGCTTCCATGTGGCACTTTTTTTGCTTGACCACAACTCCATGTGGATGACTGCATGTTGTGCTGCCTTCGTTCCAGATTGGGCCACCTCTCTTGCACTTGCAAGGCCGCCTTTCTTGCACTTGTAGGGCTGCCTCTCTTGCACTTACAGGCTCGTAGGTTGCAGGTTGCAGGGTGTAGGTCCGCCTTCATTAATGTGGCGATGCAAATTTAAACTTCGTTTAGCATGTCTCCATGCAGTGGGCCATGTCTTCATTAATGTGGCGATGCAAATTTAAACTTCGTTTAGCATGTCTCCATGCAGTGGGCCAGCTTCGTCTTTTGCATTTCGAGTGAGCTCCCCTCCTGTGCACGCAGCGACCATCCTTCATTTCGTGCGAGTTCTCCCCATGCTGGTGAGGCATCTCTCTCTCTCTCTCTCTCTCTCTCTCTCTCTCTCTCTCTCTCTCTCTCTCTCTCTCTCTCTCTCTCTCTCTCTCTCTCTCTCTCTCTCTCTCTCTCTCTCTCTCTCTCTCTCTCTCTCTCTCTAACTCGTGTTTGTTTATTGTTGTACAATCTATTGGAGACGTCCTCTCCACTCGACATGCTCCCCTCTTCTATTACTGGTTGTCCCTCCCGACGGCCTCTCAACTCAACGTGCATCCCCCCCTTTGGTCTAGTGGTCGGCCCTCCCTATATCATCCCTATTTTATTGATTCGCACTCCTTATTTCTCTCTTTGGCCACGGCATGCTCATGCAAACGCTTTTCTCTCTTTGGTGTCGGGCACGTAAAAGCGATGGAAAAGGAGGGAGAAGGAGTGAGAGAGGGGGGGGGGGTACCTTAAATACAAGCTGTCCCTTTTACCAAAGGGTGGCAGCAAAGGGGTGTGCACACACACGTAAAAGCGATGGGAAAGGAGGGAGAAGGAGTGAGAGAGGGGGGGCACCTTAAATACAAGCTGTCCCTTTTACCAAAGGGTGGCAGCAAAGGGGCACACACACACACACATCGTAATTGCAGTGGCCTTCTCTATCTGTCTCTCTCATTCTCTCGCTCTTTATCTTTCTGTTTTGGCAGGTTGTTTGCAAGCCGTTAAGAGGTAGCAGTTGTTTCTTTGTCATCTGTGTCATGCTCTCCAAAGTAAGTGTGCCTACAGTGGTGCAATGGTTTTGTTTAGGGATGATGTTGTGTGTATATCAAGAGTCACATGCATTGTGGTTTTCCTTTATGGATGATGGTGTGGATTATCAAGAGCCGCATGCATACAATAGCCACATGCACACACAAAGCTTTGTTTCTGCTAGAGAGAGGAGAGAGGATAGGAGGTGTGCATTGAGGGAGAGAGGACTAGCCACTGTCTCTATCCCTCTCTTTGTCCATTGCAACGGGTGTGGTTGCTCCATGTGCCAACACCATAATAATAGTTTTACAGTCGTGAAACGAGTTTCCAAGAATCACACATGGATGCACATGGTTATGTTGGGTTATGGTTTGAATCGCAAATGTTTGCAAATGGTTATGTTAGGTTAAGGTATATATTTATCAGTGTGTTATGTTTCAAAAGCGAAAGCTTTTTTTTATTATTGAAAGTGAAAGTGTTTAAGGGGAGAGAGAGAGAGAGAGAGAGAGAGAGAGAGAGAGAGAGAGAGAGAGAGAGAGAGAGAGAGAGAGAGAGAGAGTTATTGCATTAACTTTGCCATGTGTGTGTTTGTGTTTGGTGTGTGTGTGTGAGAGAGAGATAGAGAGAAATATTTTAGTTATCCGAATATGAAAAGTGTGTGTGGGGGGAGGTGTGTGTGAGAAAGTTTTTTAAAATGTTTTATTAATTTGAATATGAAAAGTGTGTGTGGGGGGAGGTGTGCGTGTGAAAGTTTTTTAAAATGTTTTATTAATTTGAATAGAAAGTGTGTGTGTTTGTGTGTGTTTTTTAGGTGAAAGTA